>NC_061514.1:2622745-2922745 GCF_022539505.1 Lolium rigidum | reverse complement strand
CTTCGACAACCTCGACAAGTTCTGCCTCAAGCTGAACCCGACAAAGTGCTCTTTTGGCGTCCCCGCGGGAGAACTTCTCGGGTTCTTGGTATCGGCAAGAGGGATTGAAGCCAATCCCGAAAAAATACAGGCCATCGTAACTATGAGGAAGCCGACAAAGTTGAAAGAAATACAACAGCTGACGGGGCGAGTCGCAGCTTTAAGTAGATTCGTCGCCAGATTGGGAGAAAAAGCACTGCCGTTCTATGCATTAATCAAGCAAGGAGAGAAATTCCAATGGAACGAAGAAGCAGATCGAGCTTTCGAGAATCTCAAACGCACAATTTCAACACCACCAATCTTGGTGGCGCCTAAAGATAAAGAACCTCTCTTGTTATACATCACAGCCACACCTCAGGTGGTCAGCACGGCTCTGGTAGTCGAAAGGGAGGAAGAAGGAAAACTTCATGGAGTGCAGAGGCCAGTGTATTTCATCAGTGAAGTACTATCACCTTCAAAACAGCGGTACCCGCAATACCAGAAGTTGGCGTATGGAGTCTTCACAACAGCAAGAAAACTGCGACACTATGTTTCGGCACACCCGATAATAGTAGTTAATGAGGCTCCTCTATCAAATATACTAAACAACCCAGAAGCTATGGGTCGTGTCTCCCTTTGGGGAATAGAGCTTTCTCCTCGGGACATCACGTATGAAAAAAGAAAGGCAATAAAGTCGCAAATTTTACCAGACTTCATCGCAGAGTGGATGGAGTTACAAAATACAGGACCTCCAAATTTATCGAGAACCTGGACTATGAACTTTGATGGGTCCAAAAGGTTAGAAGGCGCTGGAGCAGGCGTGATACTGTTACCCTCCAAAACCCACCGACGGGCAATGGTTAAGCAACACGAAGAGCCGGGAGGCTCCCAAGGCCGCTTAGTGGACCCTGGCACCTCGCGTCGTCCCGCAAATCTTCCAGCCCACGTCCTGGCGGTTGCTAGGGCGTGCCACCTGACCTAGACCCGATCAGGAAGGTGTTAGAGTGCTTCGATTGTTCCTGCATGGTAGACACGTAAACATTAAATACGAGCCCTATCGGCTCTCAGGTTGCCCTGTGGATCAGCTCAAGGAGCCGATCACCCATGGTTCACGTTGGATTTACAATGACATGGGGATCCTGCTTGATCAAAACAAAGCTAAAACGATCCGCGACAGCTTAGGGTTTTCACCGCATAACCGGAACGTCCTACGTGTGATCGGGCCTAGCAGCTACGGAAGATGATGCAAACTACCCCTGCAAGAGGCCTAAAAACCAACATAACGTTGATTCCCGGAACATCCCTCGCAGGGACGGTAAACAACATCTAGCGCACTACCGGATCATCCGACCCCAGCGTAAGGCCTAACTATGCAGATATTAAACTAATCCCTGCGGAGCAAGGAGCAACTATAACAGATCGGATCTACTAAGTAACGAACAAGCAAGATGCTGCCCTTACACCCAGATAGGTGTAAGGGCAGCTAGGTGTCGAGGGACGGCATTGCCACGCAGATATGCACGAGAAAACATCAACGCGAGCCCCTAAACACCTAATGATAAGTAGTGCTGCTCGCCATCAACAACGCTTCAGCACGAGCAGCACAAGGTAGACGAATAAACGTGTACTGCCTAGATCGCAAGATGCGATCTAGGCAGCATGATGCTTACCCGGAAGAAACCCTTGAAGAAAGGGGTGGCGATGCGCCTGATTTGTGTTTGTTGTGAACGTGATTGTCCTCCTTTTCCGATAACCCTAGATACATATTTATAGTCCAAGGGACTTTCTAATTGGGGCGTGCACCTAACCGTGCACGGGCCAAACTCTATCTGTTAACTCTAAACACGATGCGATCTACTATATTACAGATACATAGGCAGTTAAGCCCAAACTCTTCGCGCGAGGCCGCTTCAAAGATGCTCCACGTGTAATCTTCAAAGCCCATCTTCACTTACGGCCCATCTCCTGATTTGGCCAAAATCTGGTGATAACACATGCCCCCTGGTTTTGGTAATGGTAATTGCAAAACCATCTGTCTCCTTCGAAGGGTCATGTCGTGGCAGAACCGTCGCAGTATTCTTCATCATGACGTCTTTGCCTCCTCAACTTCTCTGCACGATTTGACAGTTCTGGCACCACGTCCTCGGAAACTGCTTAAGCATTAAATCGCTATATCCCCCTTTTATTTGGCCACTTCCTGTAGCTCCCTTCTTCATCCCCTTCGCACTAGCACTTCCAAAAACCCTCCTCTGCCGCCATGTCTTCTTCTTCCTCCTTATCGGGTCTTTCCACGCAGTCCTCCCCCTTCCGCGAGCTGACGCCGGAGTGGAACCCGGAAGAGGCCCATGCGGCCAACATCCGCCGCGCCATCGAGGCCGGGGACGAGCCGAGCCACAACTTCTCCATCTGGTCAGAGGACGACCAGTCCCTGACCGATGGGGAGAGCGTCCTCCGTGGCCTCACCAATGGGGCAGCGGAGACAGAGCAACGACGACGACCTTCCCTGGGAGGGAGTCACCTCCTCCGAGGAGGTGGAGGAGGAGGAGGACGATAGCTCCTCCGACGAGCCGCCGACCAAGCGCCACTGCCCCTGGCCCGGGAATCTCAGCGACTTCGACAACGATGACGACGACGCTGATGAAGAAGACGAGGACAATGAAGGTCTTGCCGGCGGCCACTACAGTAGCGACGACGAGCCGGCCGGGAGTAGCGCCGACAGCGGCGATGACGACGAGGGCAGCAGCGGCCCCTAGATAGGGTAGAGCTAGGAGTAGTAGACGGGGCAATGTATCCCCTAGCAATTTCTTTTGAGAGCAATCGGCTCTTTCTATGTAAGAAATCTGGTTATCAATGAAGAAATTTCTCCAATTTGACTTTGTCGATCTCTTCCATATTAGATTAGCCGATTCTCCCCTTGGTTGATGCTCAATAAGCCGATGTTAACGCATCGGTCTTACGTAATCCATCCTTCCATTCCTCAACTGATGACTTTGAGACCTGGTAATCTTCAAGAATTCATCATTTGTTGAAGAAAGTTGCAGCGAAGGATCAGCCGATGATATCCCAATCGGCTTCTAAAACAGAACATCCACCAGACCAGCTGCCCCCGAGCCTCAGTCAAGGCGAGACTAGCGGTGAGGATGCGCAGATCGAACAAAGGGCTTTGCGGGTAATTTGAGGCGATCACTATGCAGAACCAGCCAAACTTGCCCCCATTGATTACCTTCCCTCCGCCGAAAGCCGATGTTGTAGATGAATCACCAACGGCTTAACCGATGCTTCGACAAGATCGCTGAATTCGCATCTTGAACATGCAGCTGGTAGATCTTGTGTAATTGTACTAGAGTCGATGTCCAAGCATCGGCTATGCTGAAATTTTTCGTATTTTCTTCGATTTTTTACCGAACTGATTAATTTCGAATCGGCTCACACTGGTACATTTTCGCGGCCTTGTACGCCTTGTACCTTCTCTCGTATATGCCCCCGAGCTCCTTCAATTCAACGATGCGGCTTCTGGTGAGAATATTGAGATTGTCACCTTGGTCAAGCCTATGGGCAGTCTCGGGCGCCCAAACTGACGCTTCTGCTAGCACCGCTACACTTGAAGGCTCGCAAACGAAGTTGGAGGTCCTCGCAGAGAAGACCTGAGTCACCAAGCAGTTGGAGAGTAGAGCCTCGCCATGTAACTCGAAGACTACCTCATCAGGCTTCTTCTTATAACAGTTTGTACCCCTTGAGTCGATGACCGTGCATCGGCTTTTAATCCTTAAGTCGATGTCTACGCATCGGCTGTGCCCAAATTTTTTGGATTTTCCATTTTTACGGCCGATTTGTTCACGTATCGGCCCCCATATTTGAGCTGCTCTGCTGGGCATTTGATATCCATTCTCAGCTTCGTATCCTCGTGTCTCATCCATCTATGTGCCCCCCGAGCCGATTCTGTCAAGTAATTGATGGTATCGGCTCTTCAGGCATCTGTTGGATCAATGCTGAACACAGACAAAGGTATGTTGAGGATAGTTTTGGCCGATTGCCAGAATCGGCCTCCTTTTCCGTTGCAATGCTTGACGATGGTTTGCAACTTCTTGGATTTCCGCTGTAGCTACGTGGCATACTGGAGACAAGATCCTTTGCTTTCCCTTTTTTGAGGGCCGATCGCAGGGATCGGCCTTGCCACGTATGTCCAATGTCTTGGACCTGCTACTCTGTCCGGATCACGGATACCATGTTTGTATCAGCCGATGCCTCTGCATCGGCATCAGCCGATGCCTGTGCATCGGCTTTCGTCTGTTTGGGGCGCCATACTTTCTTTGGCGGGCGCGCCTTCGTCTCCAATGTCTGCTGAATTTTCACGGCCAGATCGGGCCGTGCTCTTCTCAACGTGTATAGGTACTGTGCCTCGGCTTCTTCCAAGTTTCGCAGCCGCTGCACTCTACGCTTCTGAGAATGGCTGAGTCCATCAGGGCACCACCTTGGTCGGTGATACCTATCTTCTTCTCCATCTGACTCCTCAAAGTCTTCTTCTTGAGATGACTCAGCTTGTTTATTATGAGGTGGGAGAGGTCCTAGACGCTCGAACACTGAAACTTCATTTGTCCTCCTCCTTTGCTGTTTGCATTCTGGGCAATTCTCGATTGTTGGCAATCGGCTCATTCCGGAGTCCCATCAATGTTTGAAGAAAGGACAGTCCCAGTGCTTGTCCATGTCGTCTTGCTCCCTTGACCTCCCTCTAGCATGACGTTTGTACCCGTCGTTGTTCCTGTCGTGCTGACGATACCTCCTATTTTCTGCATCAGACCGACGATATCTTTCATCGTCTTCGTCGTAGCGCCGACGTCGGTCGTACTGCAGCTCATATTTGTTGAGGAGATGCACGGAGAGTGGGCGCTGATACCGTATGCTTCTCACCTCCTCCTCGGTTAAGTATCGTCTATCATCATCTTGGGGCCGGTCGCGTGGAACGGCCTCCTCTTTATCTTTGCCACGGGAGTGGCTACTCTCTGCTTTATCTTTTCCATGGCGGCTCACGAGCCCTGCCATATTGACATCGAAAGAGAACCCTGGCTCCCTTATGGAGTGGCTTAGGTCCACCATGTTGACGTCCGGAAACGGACGCATGTCTACCTTCATGGCAAACTGTCCGAAAGTTAATCGGCCCGATTCTATCGCCATCCGAATTTGTGCGCGCAATACTTTGCGATCGTTGGTGGCGTGCGTGAACGTATGATGCCATTTGCGGTATGGCCTTTTGTTCATCTCTTGTGCCGTAGGGATCTTGTGGCCTTCAGGTAGCTTCAACTCGTTTCTCTTTCGGCAGCAGCATCGAAGATCTCGTTCAGCTTTGCTCACATCAAAGTCCAACCCTCTTGGAGGCCCCGGTGGGTTCACCCATTTGCAGGACACGGTATCGGCGTTCGAGTCCATTCGGCTCATCGCGACTTCCTGATCTTCCGCAGAATCTTCATCCTCATCAGCATTGACCAGGGTTATCGCGCGCTTGAACTTGTCCTGGTACAGTTCTGGATGGCGCTGTTCATATAAGGTCAGTCTCTGGACCATGTGCGCCAGCGAGTTGTACTCCACTTGGAACGTCAGATCCTTGAATGACGCTGCAAGGCCTGCCACGGCCAGCTCGATCGCTTCTTTTCGCTAAATGAACCGAATAGCATCGGTTCTTGACAGCTCGAAACGCTGAATGTACTCGACACCTGTCTCTCCTCGCCTCTGCCGAACCTCGTGCTAGTTCGGCAATACCAGCCTTCGATGGCTTCGAATGATATCGTGTGTGAAACCTGTTCCTCCAACTCGCTTCCATGATCGTACCGAATTTGGCCGCAACGAGGTGTACCATCCAAAAGCCGGACCGGTGAGGGATTGCGAGAAGAACCTCACCCGTAGCTGATCCGATGCCGAAACCATGCCCAACCGGGCCAAGTATCGGCTCACGTGCTCGATTGAGCTAGATCCTTCTGACCCACTGAATTTGGTGAAGTCCGGGAGCCGGTACTTAGGTGGTAGTGGGATCAGATCGAACTCATTGGGGTACGGCTTGGAATAGCCGATTATCTTCTTCTTCGGCAGGATGCCGAACTGATCTCTTAGGACTGCGCTGATCTGATCCGCGGTGGAGGTAGTAGCAGCTGAGCTTTCATGGACTGGTGTAGTGGGATACTTGGCTAGCCACGCCTGTTTCTCGACATCTCGCTCCCAAACTCCCCGCCGCTGCAGTCGTCCCTCCTGCCGGAACAATTGCTCCTGCTCCGGCCATCCCTCCTGTTGGAGCCTGGATCGCATGCGTCCAGTTGTTGCAGTCCGGCACAAACGTGCACACGTATCCGTGTGGGATCTCCTTGGGCGGCTCATATAAGAACTGATAGTCGCCCGGATCACCTCCAACCTTGTAGACAACGTATGCCGGTGAACCTTGTTGCTGTGGAGCTGCCATCGCGTACGGCAATGGTGGCCTGGTGTGGAGTTGTACCTCTCCCTGGTGAGTCCCTAGAACAGGCCCTGAAGGGGAGTGCTGATACGTCTCCAACGTATCGATAATTTCTTATGTTCCATGCTACTTTATTGATGATACCTACATGTTTTATGCACATTATATGTCATATTTATGCATTTTCTGGAACTAACCTATTAACAAGATGCCGAAGAGCCAGCTTGTCGTTTTCGCTGTTTTTGGTTTCGAAATCCTAGTAAAGAAATATTCTCGGAATTGGACGAAACTTTCGCCCGTGGTCCTATTTTTGCACGAAGCTTCCGAAGACCGAAGACCTAACGAAGTGGGGCCACGAGGCAGCCAGGGGTGGCCGGCGCGGCCCGTGCCCCGGCCGCGCCGACCTATCCCCCGGGCCCCTCGTGTGGCCCCTCGCGTTGACCCTCCGCCTACTTAAAGCTTCCGTCGCGAAAACCCCGGCATCGAGAGCCACGATACGGAAAACCTTACGAGACGCGCCGCCGCGAATCCCATCTCGGGGGATTCTCGGAGATCGCCTCCGGCACCCTGCCGGAGAGGGGATTCATCTCCCGGAGGACTCTACACCGCCATGGTCGCCTCCGGAGTGATGAGTGAGTAGTTCACCCCTGGACCATGGGTCCATAGCAGTAGCTAGATGGTCGTCTTCTCCTTGTTGTGCTTCATTGATTAGATCTTGTGAGCTGCCTAACATGATCAAGATCATCTATATGTAATTCTATATGTTGTGTTTGTCGGGATCTGATGGATAGTGAGTACTATGATTATGGTGATTATCAATCTATTGTTCATGTGTTGTTTATGATCTTGCATGCTCTCCGTTACTAGTAGAGGCTCTGGCCAAGTTTTTACTCTTAACTCCAAGAGGGAGTATTTATGCTCGATAGTGGGTTCATGCCCGCATTTACACTCGGGACAATGCGATGTAAAGTTCTAAGGTTGTGTTGTGCTCGTTGCCACTAGGGATAAAACATTGATGCTATGTCTAAGGATGTAGTTGTTGATTACATTACGCACCATACTTAATGCAATTGTCTGTTGCTTTGCAACTTAATACCGGAGGGGTTCGGACGATAACCTCGAAGGTGGACTTTTTAGGCATAGATGCAGCTTGGATGGCGGTCTATGTACTTTGTCGTAATGCCCAATTAAATCTCACTATATTTACCATGTCATGTATATGCATTGTTATGCCTTTCTCTATTTGTTAATTGCCCGACCGTAATTTGTTCACCCAACATGCTTTTATCTTATGGGAGAGACACCTCTAGTGAACTGTGGACCCCGGTCCTATTCTTTACATAGCATACAATCTACTTGTTTTATCGTTTTCTTTGCAAACATCTTCCACTCGATACGTTTAATCCTTTGTTACGTGCAAGCTGGTGAGATTGACAACCTCACTGTTTCGTTGGGGCAAAGTACTTTGGTTGTGTTGTGCAGGTTCCTAGTTGGCGCCGGAATCCCCGGTGTTGCGCCGCATCACATTTCGCGACCATCAACCTTCAACGTGCTTCTTGGCTCCTACTCGGTTCGATTAAACCTTGGTTTCTTTCTGAGGGAAAACTTGCTACTGTGCGCATCATACCTTCCTCTTGGGGTTCCCAACGACCGTGTGAGTTACACGCCATCAAGCATAATTTTCTGGCGCCGTTGCCGGGAGATCAAGACACGCTGCAAGGGGAGTCTCCACTTCTCAATCTCTTTACTTTGTTTTTGTCTTGCTTTATTTTATTTACTACTTTGTTTGCTGCACCTAAACAAAACACAAAAAAATTAGTTGCTAGTTTTACTATATTTACTGTCTTGCTCTCTATATCAAAACACAAAAAAATTAGTTACTTTTATTACCATGTCTAGCTCTGAACCTGTTACTTCTTCACCTGAGGACTTAGTTTTTACTTTCAAACAAGGGGATGAGGAGAGTTTTAAGGATGCTTGGTCTAGAATTTTTACTTCTTATCGTAAAACTCGAACCTCAAATGACTCTAAGTTTGCTCCTTAGTAATTTTTATTTTGGTCTTATGGTTCGCTATAGATATGCTTTGGACACTTTAGTAGGAGGAGATTTCCTTCATTGTAATGGGGATCAAGCTTTTAATGCCATAAAGAAATTGGTTTCATCACATGATTCAGCTAATAACTTTGATTCAGCCCTTATTAGCATTTATAATAGATTGAACAATCTCGAGATAAGTGCATCTCGCTTAAATGACAATTATCACTATGTTCGTAATCGTCTTGAACAAGTCTTAGAGAATCCTAAACCTTCATTATGGGACCCTTCTGTTAAAATTGTTATCGGTGATCGAACTCTTCATGCCTACTCTGTGATATTATGTATGAATTTTGCCTTATGCCCGAAAACATTTATAAATCTTTGAAACTTTGGGGAGTCGATGAAGGGGGAGAAGAAATAGCTCTCATTGATAACTCTATTATAATTCCTAAGGGAATAGCTGCAGGTGTGCATACAACCATTCATGGAAGAACAATATCCATTGATTATCTTATTATTGAAACAGGAAAAATCATACTCGGAAGATCCTGCTGAAACTATTGGGAGCAGTCATTGATGTGGGAGAAGGCACGCTAAAATTCACCTCTATACCAGGGGAAATCATATATTTCCTAAACCAAAAGGAAAGAAAAACAATAAGAAAGGTAAGGGTGAAGCCCAAGGTAAGGTTGGCACACCGTCTCTCGATGTTACTTGATTTGCACTTTTTGCGCCTAGCTGAAAGGCGTTAAAGAAAAGCGCTTATGGGAGACAACCCATGTTTTTACCTACAGCAATTTTTTGTTTTGTTGAGTCTTGGAAGTTGTTTACTACTGTAGCAACCTCTCCTTATCATGTTTTTGTGCCAAGTAAAGTTTCTATGCCAAAGTTGATGTTATATTTGGGATCGCTGCGCAGAAACAGCATTGCTGTCTGTCACGAATCTGGGCACAGTCCTCTGTAGAAAATTCGAAAAAATCTGCCAATTTACGAGCGTGATCCTCAGATATGTACGCAACTTTCATTAGTTTTGAGTTTTTCCATTTGAGCAAGTCTGGTGCCATCTTAAAATTCGTCTTTACGGACTGTTCTGTTTTTGACAGATTCTGCCTTTTATTTCGCATTGCCTCTTTTGCTATGTTGGATTTATTTCTTTGATCCACTAATGTCCAGTAGCATTATGCAATGTCCAGAAGTGAAAATAATGATTGTGTCACCTCTGAATGAGTGAATTATTAATTGTGCACTAACCCTCTAATGAGTTTGCTTGAAGTTTGGTGTGAAGGAAGTTTTCAAGGGTCAAGAGAGGAGAATGATATACTATGATCAAGAGGAGTGAAAGCTCTAAGCTTGGGGATGCCCCCGTGGTTCACCCCTGCATATTTTAAGAAGACTCAAGCGTCTAAGCTTGGGGATGCCCAAGGCATCCCCTTCTTCATCGACAACATCATCGGGTTCCTCCCCCGAAACTATATTTTTATTCAATCACATCTTGTATTCTTTGCTTGGAGCGTCGGTTTGTTTTCGTTTTTGTTTTTGTTTGAATAAGATGGATCCTAGCATTCACTTTGTGGGAGAGAGACACGCTCCGCTGTTGCATATGGACACATGTGTCCTTAGGCTTTACTCATAATGTTCAAGGCGAAGTTTCTTCTTCGTTAAATTGTTATATGGTTGGAATTGGAAAATGCTACATGTAGTAATTCTAAAATGTCTTGGATAATGTGATACTTGGTAATTGTTGTGCTCATGATTAAGCTCTTGCATCATATGCTTTGCACCCATTAATGAAGAAATACATAGAGCTTGCTAAAATTTGATTTGCATATTTGGTTTCTCTAAGGTCTAGATAATATCTAGTATTGAGTTTTGAACAACAAGGAAGACGGTGTAGAGTCTTATAATGTTTACAATATGTCTTTTATGTGAGTTTTGCTGCACTTGTTCATCCTTGAGTTTGCTTCAAATAAACCTTGCTAGCCTAAACCTTGTATCGAGAGGGAATACTTCTCATGCATCCAAAATCCTTGAGCCAACTACTATGCCATTGGTGTCCACCATACCTACCTACTACATGGTATTTCTCCGCCATTCCAAAGTAAATTGCTTGAGTGCTACCTTTAAAATTCCATCATTCACCTTTGCAATATATAGCTCATGGGACAAAATAGCCTTAAAAACTATCGTAGTATTGAATATGTACTTATGCACTTTATATTTTATTAAGTTGCTTGTTGTGCGATAACCATGCTTCGGGGAACGCCATCAACTATTGTTGAATATCATGTGAGTTGCTATGCATGTCCGTCTTGTCCGAAGGTCTATCATTTTAGTGGTTGGAGCATGCAAAATTGTTAGAGAAGAACATTGGGCCGCTAACTAAAGCCATGAACCATGGTGGAAGTTTCAGTTTTGGACATATATCCTCAATCTCATATGAGAATAATAACTTTGCTACATGCTTATGCATTTAAGAGGAGTCCATTATCTGTTGTCCATGTTGTCCCGGTATGGATGTCTAAGTTGAGAATAATCAAAAGCGAGAAATCCGAAATGCGAGCTTTCTCCTTAGACCTTTGTACAGGCGGCATGGAGGTACCCCTTTGTGACACTTGGTTGAAACATGGCATGCGAAGATCCGGTAGTCCAAGTTAAGTAGGACGAGGTGCGGGCACTATTAGTATACTATGCATGAGGCTTGCAACTTGTAAGATATAATTTTCATAACTCATATGCTTTATTACTACCGTTGACAAAATTGTTTCATGTTTTCAAAATAAAAGCTCTAGCACAAATACAGCAATCGATGCTTTCCTCGTTGAAGGACCATTCTTTTACTTTTATTGTTGAGTCAGTTTACCTATCTCCTTCCACCTTAAGAAGCAAACACTTGTGTGAACTGTGCATTGATTCCTACATACTTGCATATTGCACTTGTTATATTACTTTATGTTGACAATTATCCATGAGATATACATGTTACAAGTTGAAAGCAACCGCTGAAACTTAATCTTCCTATGTGTTGCTTCAACACCTTTACTTTGATTTATTGCTTTATGAGTTAACTCTTATGCAAGACTTATTGATGCTTGTCTTGAAGTACTATTCATGAAAAGTCTTTGTCATATGATTCACTTGTTTACTCATGTCATTACCTTTGCTTTGATCGCTGCATTCATTACATATGTTTACAAATAGTATGATCAAGATTATGATGGCATGTCACTTCGTAAATTATCTTTGTTATCGTTTTACCTGCTCGGGACGAGCGTAACTAAGCTTGGGGATGCTGATACGTCTCCAACGTATCGATAATTTCTTATGTTCCATGCTACTTTATTGATGATACCTACATGTTTTATGCACATTATATGTCATATTTATGCATTTTCCGGAACTAACCTATTAACAAGATGCCGAAGAGCCGATTGTCGTTTTCTGCTGTTTTTGGTTTCAGAAATCCTAGTAAAGAAATATTCTCGGAATTGGACGAAACTTTCGCCCAGTGGTCCTATTTTTGCACGAAGCTTCCGGAAGACCGAAGACCTAACGAAGTGGGGCCACGAGGCAGCCGGGGGGTGGCCGGCGCGGCCCGGGCCCCGGCCGCGCCGACCTATCCCCTGGGCCCCTCGTGTGGCCCCTCGCGTTGACCCTCCGCCTACTTAAAGCTTCCGTCGCGAAAACCCCGATACCGAGAGCCACGATACGGAAAACCTTACAGAGACGCGCCGCCGCGAATCCCATCTCGGGGGATTCTGGAGATCGCCTCCGGCACCCCGCCGGAGAGGGATTCATCTCCCGGAGGACTCTACACCGCCATGGTCGCCTCCGGAGTGATGAGTGAGTAGTTCACCCCTGGACCATGGGTCCATAGCAGTAGCTAGATGGTCGTCTTCTCCTTGTTGTGCTTCATTGATTAGATCTTGTGAGCTGCCTAACATGATCAAGATCATCTATATGTAATTCTATATGTTGTGTTTGTCGGGATCCGATGGATAGTGAGTACTATGATTATGGTGATTATCAATCTATTGTTCATGTGTTGTTTATGATCTTGCATGCTCTCCGTTACTAGTAGAGGCTCGGCCAAGTTTTTACTCTTAACTCCAAGAGGGAGTATTTATGCTCGATAGTGGGTTCATGCCCGCATTTACACCGGGACAGTGATGAGAAAGTTCTAAGGTTGTGTTGTGCTCGTTGCCACTAGGGATAAAACATTGATGCTATGTCTAAGGATGTAGTTGTTGATTACATTACGCACCATACTTAATGCAATTGTCTGTTGCTTTGCAACTTAATACTCGGAGGGGGTTCGGACGATAACTCTGAAGGTGGACTTTTTAGGCATAGATGCGGTTGGATGGCGGTCTATGTACTTTGTCGTAATGCCCAATTAAATCTCACTATATTTACCATGTCATGTATATGCATTGTTATGCCTTTCTCTATTTGTTAATTGCCCGACTGTAATTTGTTCACCCAACATGCTTTTATCTTATGGGAGAGACACCTCTAGTGAACTGTGGACCCCGGTCCTATTCTTTACATAGCATACAATCTACTTGTTTTACTCGTTTTCTTTGCAAACATCTTCCACTCGATACGTTTAATCCTTTGTTACAGCAAGCCGGTGAGATTGACAACCTCACTCGTTTCGTTGGGGCAAAGTACTTTGGTTGTGTTGTGCAGGGTTCCTAGTTGGCGCCGGAATCCCTGGTGTTGCGCCGCATCACATTTCGCGACCATTAACCTTCAACGTGCTTCTTGGCTCCTACTGGTTCGATTAAACCTTGGTTTCTTTCTGAGGGAAAACTTGCTACTGTGCGCATCATACCTTCCTCTTGGGGTTCCCAACGAACGTGTGAGTTACACGCCATCAAGTACCGACGCTCCATGATCTCTTGCACCACATGGAGCGCAACGCGCTCCAAAGAATTTACCAGGCTCTCAGAATGCCGATGCAGCGAGTGAGCCACCACGTAGTTGATTTCCTGTCGCAAGGCTCTGGTACGTTCCTGTGAAGGGAGAGACAGATCCAACCCTTCGAGGACGCCTTGTGGCGTGAATCCTTTGAACCTGATGCCGTGCGAACGGGTCTTCTCAAAGGAGCCGATGAGTTCGGCTTCAACGATGGCCTTCAGGTCATCGTACTTCTTCTTGTGCTCCGCAGGAGATCCTCGTATGTGATCTGTTCCTCCGCCATCTCGGATGTCGGTGTTGACGTGGATGTTGCGTAAGATGTCCCACCGGCGTGCCGAATGTGTTACCCTCCAAAACCCACCGACGGGCAATGGTTAAGCAACACGAAGAGCCGGGAGGCTCCCAAGGCCGCTTAGTGAACCCCGGCACCTCGCGTCGTCCCGCAAATCTTCCAGCCCACGTCCCGGCGGTTGCTAGGGCGTGCCACCCGACCTAGACCCGATCGGGAAGGTGTTAGAGTGCTTCGATTGTTCCCGCATGGTAGACACGTAAACATTAAATACGAGCCCTATCGGCTCTCGGAGTTGTCCTCGTGGATCGGCTCAAGGAGCCGATCGCCCCATGGTTCACGTTGGATTTACAATGACATGGGGATCCCGCTTGATCAAAACAAAGCTAAAACGATCCACGACAGCCTTAGGGTTTTCACCGCATAACCGGAACGTCCTACGTGTGATCGGGCCTAGCAGCTACGGAAGATGATGCAAACTACCCCCGCAAGAGGCCTAAAAACCAACATAACGTTGATTCCTGAACATCCCTTGCGGGGACGGTAAACAACATCTAGCGCACTACCGGATCGTCCGACCCCAGCAGTAAGGCCTAACTATGCGAGATATTAAACTAATCCCTGCGGAGCAAGGAGCAACTATAACGGATCGGATCTACTAAGTAACGAACAAGCAAGATGCTGCCCTTACACCCGGATAGGTGTAAGGGCAGCTAGGTGTCGAGGACGGCATTGCCACGCGGATATGCACGAGAAAGCATCAACGCGAGCCCCTAAACACCTAATGATAAGTAGTGCTGCTCGCCATCAACAACGCTTCAAGCACGAGCAGCACAAGGTAGACGAATAAATGTATACGCCTAGATCGCAAGATGCGATCTAGGCAGCATGATGCTTACCCGGAAGAAACCCTTGAAGAAAGGGGTGGCGATGCGCCCGATTTGTGTTTGTTGTGAACGTGATTGTCCTCCTTTTCCGATAACCCTAGATACATATTTATAGTCCAAGGGACTTTCTAATTGGGGCGTGCACCTAACCGTGCACGGGCCAAACTCTATCTGTTAACTCTAAACACGATGCGATCTACTATATTACGTATACATAGGCAGTTAAGCCCAAACTCTTCGCGCGAGGCCGCTTCAAAGATGCTCCACGTGTAATCTTCAAAGCCCATCTTCACTTACGGCCCATCTCCTGATTTGGCCAAAATCTGGTGATAATAGATACTAGTATCACCTGAAGGCGACAAGTTGAAATATGTCTTACGGATGACGTTCCCAAACGCGTCTAATAATGAAGCAGAATATGAAGCTCTCCTACACGGGATGAAGATGGCGAAAGCTTGCGGTGCAACCCGACTGAAAATCTTCGGCGACTCACAGTTGGTGGCACAGCAAATTATGAAGCAATGCGATGCAATCAACGAGAGTATGATAGCATACAAGGAGATGTACAATGAGCTGGATGCGAGGTAAACCATATCAGCAGATTAAGAAATGATGAAGCCGATGTTCTTGCAAACATCAGGTCCCAATGTCTCGCGATCCCTCCAGGCGTGTTTTGGGAAGAAATAAGCAAGAGATCAACATAGCCAATGAAACCAAAGAAGAAGGAGAAGGAAGGAAGGCCCTCGAGTGTTACAGAAGAATCTTTGGAAGAAGAAGAGGAACAGGAGCTAGTTATGATGGTGCAAATTCCATGGATGCAGGCGTACATATCATACATCCTAAGGAAAGCAATACCCGACGATCCAGTCGAAGCGAGGCGAGTAATTAGACGATCTAAAGCTTTTACTGTGATCAAAGGGGAGTTGTACAAGCGAAGTATTTTGGGTGTGCTCCAGAGGTGTGTGATGGCGTGTAACTCACACGTTCGTTGGGAACCCCAAGAGGAAGGTATGATGCGCACAGTAGCAAGTTTTCCCTCAGAAAGAAACCAAGGTTTATCGAACCAGGAGGAGCCAAGAAGCACGTTGAAGGTTGATGGCGGCGAAATGTAATGCGGCGCAACACCAGGGATTCCGGCGCCAACGTGGAACCCGCACAACACAACCAAAGTACTTTGCCCCAACGAAACGAGTGAGGTTGTCAATCTCACCGGCTTGTCGTAACAAAGGATTAACCGTATTGTGTGGAAGATGATTGTTTGCGAAGAAAACGATAGAAACAAGTATTGCAGTAGATTGTATGCAATGTAAAGAATAGGACCGGGGTCCACAGTTCACTAGAGGTGTCTCTCCCATAAGATAAAAGCATGTTGGGTGAACAAATTACAGATCGGGCAATTGACAAATAGAAAAGGGCATAACAATGCATATACATGATATGATAAATATAGTGAGATTTAATTGGGCATTACGACAAAGTACATAGACCGCTATCCAAGCATGCATCTATGCCTAAAAAGTCCACCTTCAGAGTTATCATCCGAACCCCTTCCAGCATTAAGTTGCAAGCAACGTGACAATTGCATTAAGTATGGTGCGTAATGTAATCAACAACTACATCCTTAGACATAGCATCAATGTTTTATCCCTAGTGGCAACAGCACATCCACAACCTTAGAACTTTCCGTCACCGTCCTGCATTTAATGGAGGCATGAACCCACTATCGAGCATAAATACTCCCTCTTGGAGTTAAGAGCAAAAACTTGGCCGAGCCTCTACTAATAACGGAGAGCATGCAAGATCATAAACAACACATAAGTAATAGATTGATAATCAGCATAACATAGTATTCTCTATCCATCGGATCCCGACAAACACAACATATAGTATTACGTATAGATGATCTTGATCATGTTAGGCAGCTCACAAGATCCGACAATGAAGCACATGAGGAGAAGACGGCCATCTAGCTACTGCTATGGACCCATAGTCCAGGGGTGAACTACTCACTCATCACTCCGGAGGCGATCATTGCGATGAAGAGTCCTCCGGGAGATGATTCCCCTCTCCGGTAGGGTGCCGGAGGCGATCTCCTGAATCCCCCGAGATGGGATTCGCGGCGGCGGCGTCTCTGGAAGGTTTTCCGTATCGTGGCTCTCGGTACAGAGGGTTTCGCGACGAAGACTTTAAGTAGGCGGAAGGGCAACGTGGGGGGCCACACGAGGGCCCCACACACCAGGTCGGCGCGGCCAGGGCCTGGGCCGCGCCGCCCTAGTGTGGCGGCGCCTCGTGGCCCCACTTCCTTTCCCCTTCGGTCTTCTGGAAGCTTCGTGCAAAAATAGGACCCTGGGCGTTGATTTCGTCCAATTCCGAGAATATTTCCTTACTAGGATTTCGAAACCAAAAACAGCAGAAACAAGTAATCGGCTCTTCGGCATCTTGTTAATAGGTTAGTGCCGGAAAATGCGTAAATACGACATATAATGTGTATAAAACATGTAGATATCATCAATAATGTAGCATGGAACATAAGAAATTATCGATACGTCGGAGACGTATCAGTGTGTCACACCCGAAGAAGGAAGGATAATCCTGAAAGATGTACACGAAGGAATATGTGGGCACCACGCAAGCAGTCGAGCTATCGCAGCTAAAGTCTTCAGGGCAGGATTTTATTGGTTAACAGCAATTGAGGACGCGAAGGAAATAGTGCAAACTTGCGACGCGTGCCAGAGATTCGCCGCCAAACCTCACTCTCCGGCAGCAGAACTGATGCCAATTCCATTGTCTTGGCCCTTTGCTCAATGGGGTCTCGATATGGTGGGAAAACTACACAAAGCTTCGCCAGGAGGATACGAGTATATGATCGTGGCCGTCGACAAATTTACCAAGTGGATAGAAGCAAAGCCGATAAATTCACCGGACGGCGCGTCGGCAATCAAGTTTGTGAAAAGCATTGTCTTTCGATTTGGAGTCCCTCACAGCATTGTCACAGACAATGGCAGTAATTTCACGTCCAAGGAGTTCAAAGCATATTGTGCAGAAGTAGGCATCAAATTGAGTTTCGCGTCTGTTGCACATCCACAGACCAATGGTCAAGTCGAGAAAGCCAATGGCATCATCTGCAATGGTATCAAGAAGCGCCTGTTAGGACCATTGGAAAAAGCTCGGCATACTTGGCCAGAGGAGCTGCCAAGCGTATTGTGGAGTATTCGAACAACACCAAATACCGCGACACATGAGACGCCGTTTTTTCTGGTCCATGGAGCTGAAGCAGTGCTGCCGATAGAAATAGAACACGATTCTCCAAGAGTTACAGAATATGATGAAGAAACTTCACGAAGAGCTTTGGAGGATGATGTCGATGCACTTGATGAGGCTCGAGATGAAGTATTGTCACGAGTCGCCAAATATCAACAGGACCTGAAAAACTACCATAGCCGACGATTGCGACCAAGATCTTTTCAAGTTGGGGACTTGGTTTTACGACTTAATCAAAAAAGTCATGAAAAACTCGAGTCACCGTGGCTTGGACCTTACATCGTCACAGAAGTAATCGAAGGAGGAGCATACAGAATCAAGGACAAGAAGACGGGGATTGCCGAGCCAAACCCTTGGAACGTGGCGCAGCTCAGGCGTTTCTATGCTTAGATGCCGAAATATAGTCTCCTCTGTAAACATACAATGTACTTAAACGCCCGCGAGTTTTCAGACGCACTCTTTTCCTTTTTTGGGGCACCGAGTGGGCCCGGAAAAGGTTTTTAATGAGGCGGGCTCGCGGTGCTGCAATATAATAAAGATAGTGGAATTATATATCCTTTCGACAGGCTCGGGGGCTTCTACCCAGAAGATACAATATATATACACAAGGTCGACAAATACAATTTACAAAAAAATTTCGCCTTGGTACAAAATACCTCGCCAAACAAAAATACGTCGCCAAGCAGCGATCAAGATAAAGCTCGGAGTTTTCATCCCCGCAAAAATAGTGAACAAATATAATTTATCTTGCCTTGGGACAACCTCGCATTATAAATAATAAAAATATCGCCATCAAAACGCCCGGGGGCTTGGCATTGAAAAACAAAAATATAGCGACTTTACAACATAAGTTATGTCCACTATACACAAGATACAATCCTTGGAGCAACAAACCTTCAGGGATTGCCCAGTATATTATCTATCGTCAGACGTTCATTGTTTATTGCGCAAGTGCTATGTTCATCATAGCTGCCCTTCACGAAGAATTCGGAGTCCATCCGAAGAAGTTCATCCATCATATCTTCGGCAAGAGGGGTCACAACGTCGTCATATTTGCTGAAGTTCTTCTTCCTCTTCGCCATCTTGGCCAAGCACTTTGGAACAATTTGACCCATGTCTAACTTGGGGTAGCAGATTTTGATCATAATCATAGCAAACCTTGCGCCCGCAACTAATTGGGCCCGCACAAAGCCATGAATCCGAGGAGCGTCCCGAAACTTGTCCATCAAAGCAGGAAGAGTCTCTGGCATCTCATTGCGAGGAAACATGGTGCCATAGACCAGAGACAATGTCCTTGTACAAAAGTCGAGATAATCGCGAACCTGAAGCGCGCGATCCTGAAATCTGACGATCTGGCGAGTACGTTCAGGCGTTCCCCAAAAATTTGAACCATGATTATGTGCAAGCCGAAGAAGCACATTGGATCGAGCTTCGACACGTTCATCTTCGGTAGTAGCATCCAAGAAGGAACCTGTTTTGAAAAAATCAGCGGGCAACGAAGAGACAAGCAAAAAGAAAAATAAAAGCACGACAAAGATAATGAAGCACACCTGCCATATCCAAGCTAGCATCTGTCAGCAGTTGAAGCATAAAATTCTCTCGAGACGTAGCTACAGCAGCTTCAGCAACGGCGGAGTCCTTTTCAGCCATGGCATCTTGAGCTTGTTGGAGGGCAACCTTTTCCCTCTCGGAAGATTTCCGAGATTGTTCCATGAGCATAAGCGACTGTTTCTTCGTGGATTGCAGCTGTTGTCGAAGTTCTTCCAAATCCTGTGCTGAGTTTTTACTCGAAGAATCTTCAAATAATTTGACAGCGACAGGCGTTTTCTTCGAACGAGAAGGAAAAACCTCGGAAGGACCAGGAGTTGAAGTATAGTTGTCAAAAATCAACTGAAAAATAAAAAAATTTCGACATCAATCATTGAGCAAAGATAGATTTCCATTCATTCTTAGAGTACGTACATCGCTATTACAAAAGAAAGGTCACTACTGGAGTACTGAAGTAATTGTCGCCAAAACTACTAAGGCGACAACATCAAAAGATAGAACTAAGAAAAAAGAGGACAGGGTGGTCTACTTGACCTCCGGCTTGGATGCGCTTGGAGCAGGCACAAGTTTGACACCAAGGAAAGAAAGGATCGGTCTTGCAGAAGGCTTGGCAGCTCTAATTAGAGATTGCCATTTCTTCGTCTCCATCTCCCCTATGTCGCCAACCTTAGCCCAGTCGACGTTTTGCTGACTATTGGCAATCAGCGCGACGGTGCCCTCAACGCCAATCTTTAGACCTTCTTGGCGAAGTTTTAGCCCAAGATCTTCAGGCTCGTTGAAGGCTTTGGCAAGCTCAACAAAAGTATTGGGGACCTCTTTCTTCGGAAAGAAGTAGGGGAAAAGCTTCAACATGCTAGCTTTAGCGTTTTCAAGGCCGTCGCGTGCTTCATCCCCATGAATCTCAACAAGGGACAGCGCATCGAGAAGCTCGTCGCCTTCAGGACCTTCAACTTCGTACTCTTGATGAGTTCTCCCTACAAATAAACAAAGAGTCGCATGTAAATAAAGAATGCAGGGAAAACGTGAAGTAACCCGAGGAAATGCAAGGATTCAAGAACTTACTAATAAAACGTCGAGTCTGCGACTCCAAGCGAGCAAGAATTTCTGCCTCTCGAGCTGATTGTTGAGATATATTATTGCTCAAGGAAGTTTCCGCGGCATGAAGCCTCTTTCGAAGATCTTCAATGGCGGCAGCATCTTTTTTAGCTTTCTTGCGAGCTTCTTCTCTCTGCTCCACCTTGGCAGCAAGAGCGTCAGCACGCTTGTTGGCTTCCGCAAGATCTCCTGGCAAAATATATGACAGTTACATATTATGATAAAATCATGGTGCACATGCAACAGAGGAAAAGAAAAGTAGTACCTTCCAGCTTCTTGGAATAGTCACGATACCCGACAAATTGGGTACCAAGACGAATAAACTCCTTCATTAGAGGCTGAAGAAACGACCAAGGAAGAAAAAGAAGTCAATATAGCCAATATAAATTCGACAACACTTAGCAAAAAACAAAGAGAAGATAGAAGTACTGAAAGGTTCGGAACTTACATCATCCAATGAAGGCGTCGAGGAGCCACCAGGGAATTGGATAGGTTCCTTGGATGGCTCGATCCTCGCTCTCTTTGAAGGAGAGGCTCGGGGGCTCTCAACTGGCGGCGGTTGCACGACGTCCTGTTGGGGAGGAGAAGTCTCATCCCCATCATGCTGAGCTTCCGACACAATTAAAGTACGCGACGTACTCGTTCGTGCAGCAGCATCAACAGTTTGTTCTTCTTCCTCGTCACCACTACAATAAAATGGCGACAATATAAGAAGCAAGATATACAAGAAACGTCCAAATAGGAAAAGTAAAGAGTAAGGAGTAACTTACGAGCTGACGAGGGCATCAGTATACGGATTAAAAGCTGCCTTCTTGTATGAAGGTTCAGCTTCTTCGGCTTTGGAAGTGCCAGAATCTTTAACTTCATCTCTTTTCCTCTTCATCCTTGGAGAAGCGTGAGGAAGAGAATGTGTCGAGGCAGTGGCGTCTGACTCAGCGGAAGCCGCGGATTTATGAGAACCCGCGATTTCAGTGGTAGGGCGCGAGTTGCCTTGGTTGTCATCATCGACAACGGCACGGTCTTCAACTTCTCCACCCTCAGGAAGAGGAGGAAGAGAAGCAAGGACGAGGTGGTCCTGAGGAAAAGAAAGAGTGTCGATAAAAAGGCGTTAACAAAATAGTAGTCGACAAAATAATAAAACTCGAGGAGGCAATACAGTTATTAAAAGGCAATTACCTCGGGAAGGGGATTGGCGCTACTATATGGCGCAACACGGCAAGAAGTTGGAATTGAATCCTTCTTGTTGAGCGATGAGATTTTGCGGATAAGCTTTTCAAAATCCTTCAAAGGAAGATCTTTTGAGAGCCTATCGACATCTTTTTCACCAGCGTACTTCCAGACGGGATTTTTGCGAGCCTGGAGATGCTGCACTCTAGTCCTAAGGAAATATGCGGTAATCTCAATACCCGAAAGTTCTTTGCCGCGGGTGTTCTATAACTCATGGATGCGAGTCATCAGCGCTTCTATCGCCAATTTCTCAGCCTCGGTAGCTTCAGCATCCCAGGAACGGCGGCGAAGGATTTTAGCTTCTCCGTTAAAAGGGGCGATGTTTTCTTCCACTGGATTGGAGCTTTCCTCGTGGATGTACAGCCACTTGTTCCGCCAACCTTGGACGGAGTCGGGAAATTTGACGTCGAAATAATCGACATCAGAACGAACACAGATAACAACGCCGCCAATGTTGTAGGCGACGTTGTGAGAGCCATTACGGCGGATGCAAAAGATGCGTTTCCACAGAGCCCAATTGGGTTGGGCCCCGAGAAAGCACTCACACAGTGTGATAAAAATCGAGATATGGAGGATGGAATTGGGCGTCAGATGATGCAACTGAAGCCCATAGACAAACAGGAGACCACGGAGAAATTCGTGGATTGGGGGAGAAAGTCCTCGGATGAGGTGGTCAACGAAACTAACCCGATAGTCGATTGGAGGTTTCGGGTAGCTCTCCTCCTTGGGGAACTGGAGCGAGTCCTCCTTCTTGTTGAATCCCATCTTCTTCAGCATGTTGATGTCTTGGCCAAAGATCTTAGATCTCTCCCACTCGGCGCTTCCTAGATCTGTTGTTGCCATCTTCGACTCCGGCGTGCTGTGTCTAGTCAAACGGGCGCGAGGCGGCATCAATGGACTTAGCGGAGAAGGGAGAGAGAGTGGTGGAGCGCTTGAAGTAATGGGAGCAAGGGAGGAATTGCAGAGGAGAAGCAGAGATGCGGCGTGAGCGAAAGTGCTGAAGGAGGAAGACGATGGCTTTATATAGTGGTGTGGCAAATCGACGCAACCGTTGGATGGGAAAGTTATGATGCAGATGTCAAACACGTGGACAAGGGGTAAAAATGGATTTTTAATGGGAAGTGAACAGACAGGCGATACAGTATAAGTGCCAGAAAAAGCGGAGGACGTGTGTCCCCCACTTGCACGACGTGTCAACTGGATAGGAAAATTGGACCCACAAGGCAGAGAGAGAAGCGGTTCTCGCAGGTTCCCGATATAGTAATCGTGGCTGTCGTATGCAATGATGTCATCTTGACAAAATAAAATTTCGACAAAGACGCTTGACAAGAATTTCCACAGCAAAAGAATATTGATTATTTCGGGAGCCTTTGATCAAATACAAGTTTTTGCCCAAACGCTCGGGGGCTACTTCGGAAAAGAGAAATATTCAAGTATGACAAAATAGAAATGTCGAGAGCCTATGATCAAATACAAGTATTTGTTCATAGCCTCGGGGGCTACTCCCATCGGGAGCGCTGGTCGCGCACCCGATAGGTATGAAAGGCTCGAGAAAGATTACCAATATAGTGACAGATGATATTAATTTGTGGAGCCTACAACTAAGCACAAGTCCTTGGCTGTAGCCTCGGGGGCTACTCCCATCGGGAACGCTGTTCGCGTGCCCGATGAAATTATACAAAAATATAGAGAAAGAGAAAGAAGTGAGTATATTTCGAGTTATACAAATAACTCTACATATACTCCCATCGGGAAGGCAAAATAAGTCATCAAATATGACTCGATAAAATGTGCTATTCCAACAGCCGAAAAGCACTCGACAATATATTCTCAGAGCACTAAAAGTCGCGAATAATCTCTGAATGTCGCAAAACTTTGCGAAGGTAAGACTCCAGATCCGTTCTGAGCGGCGTGGCACCGTCTCTGACGGCGGTTTGCTACTTTTTTTCCGTATCAACAGATACGAAGAAAAATCCTAACGGACGTGTTAGGTACCCGATAAAATATGACTGGGACTCGACAGAATGGTAAGACCTTAAGCGGCACCTGTCGAAGTTTACACCAGTATCCCGAGATCATGTCCGGGGACGTGATCTTGAAGTAGGTTTTTGCGGATTGCCACTAGAGCAGTTAACTAGTACCTGATCCGTCAGATGAACTAGCCCCAATTACCGTTATCCCTGTACAATATAGAATTGCATATTTAAAAAGATACGTGATAAATTCGGCAAATAGAACGAATATAAAGCTCGAGATTTTCCCTGATTCTGCGATTCAAGCAAAATCTCGGGGGCTACTGACATAGGCATCCCCAATGGGCCTGCCGAAGATAGTACCCGGGGTTTACTGGAGGCCCATAACCCGAAGAATAAGGAGATTCGGAAGCCCAAGATATCATTAAGGAAAGCTAGAGTTGTATTAGGAAAGGATACTTGTAATCTTGCGGGATGGGTTAGAAACCCTCCCGGACTCTGTAAACTTATGTATTACGAAACCCTCGGCTACACCTCCTATATAAGGGGGAGTCGAGGGACAAAGAAAGCATCGAATCTATTGTCAACAGAACCCTAGTTTTCATAATCAGCGAGTACTTTTCGGCTGGAACCTTCGAGATCTACTTGCCCTCTACTTCTAGCAAAACCCTAGTCTACAATCTGTAGGCATTGACAAATTAATCCTTTGTCACATGGTGAACACACAGACGATCAAAATAGTAGTGAGGTATGTGTAGTGACTCATAAAATGACATAAAATGATGGCAACTTTAAAATTTGCAGTTACTAAACTTCGCAAAGCATTAAAAAATTTCAGGCACAATTTAACACGCAGGTTGAGTACGACTATTACGGTGAATCTGACTTGGACACGGGCCATACTGATGATGTGGAAGGTGCGTCAGTTCCTGAGGATTCCGTTGACATGAGCCAGGTTGTTATCTCTTTTTTATCAGTCTAATATAGCTGGAACACATAAGTTTATAGTTTTAATTAATGCCTACGTTTTGTACTTGCAGGCGATGGCAAGCGCTAGTCAGCCTGAGAAATCACAGAAAGGTAGCAATGGCAATGAATATCCTGATAATAATCGGGATTTATACTGGATGATAAAAGAGATGACTTTTATTTACGCAAGCGAGCATATTCTTTCTACAACAGATATGCTAAAGATTATGGGTTCAGCGTCCGACTGGACCAGGTTAGGCGGTTTGATGATGGAGTAATTCGGCTAAGGCGTTTTGTGTGTTCCAGACAAGGCAGACGTCGCAAAAACCAACTGACCACGGAAGGCCGCGTATATAGGCACAGACCTGAGTCTCGCTGTGGCTGCAAGGCACGTTTGGTGGTGAAGTTTGATGGAAGAACTGGTTTCTGGTTTGTTGAAGATTTTCGAGACAAACATAACCATGACCCAGCTGAACCATGTCAGACTCCGTTTCTTCGGTCCCATAGGACGATCAACGACGCGCAGAGATCTTAGATATTATCACTGGGATCCATGGGGGTCAGGAAGCACCTCATTATGAGAAAATTCATTGCAGGCTCCGGTTCATTTGCCGGTGTTGGATTCACAAGAAAGGATTTGTACAACATGTGCTCTAGGGAGAGGAGGAGGCTGCTTTTCAACGGTGACGCTACCACAACCATCCGCATTATGGCAAAGAGGAAAAAGAGGGACCCTGAATTTTTCTATGAATATGACGTTGACGAAGAAGGCCGTCTGAAGCACATGTTCTGGTGTGATTCCCGATCACGTAGGGATTACCGGGACTACGGAGATGTGTCTGGTGTTTGATAGCACATACAAGATGAATAAATATAAGATGCCATTTGTTCCTTTTGTGGGCTTGAACAACCACCGTAGGACAACGGTTTTTGGGTGTGCCATCCTTTCAAGCGAGAATGAACAAACATATGTTTGGCTTCTAAAGACTTTCCTCAAAGCGATGTGTCAACGAAGCCAAAGGCGAGTAATCACGGATGCGGATGCCGCGATGATCGGCGCAATCGGCGAAGTATTTTCGGTGTGTCGCATCGCATCTGCAGCTTCCACATTGAAAAAAATATGGAGATGCATCTACCTAACAAGTCACCGAACGAGTTCGAGGAATCTTTTGTATTACACCAGCTCAGAGCAAGTATTTGAGGAGCGATGGCATGCATTTTACAGAAAATGGCAATCCCCAAAAACCAGAACATGGATGAAGAGGATGTACAACAAGAGGAAACTTTGGGCTGCAGCGTATCTCTCTGAAGGATTCTGGCTGGGTATGAAAAGTAACCAGCGGAGTGAAAGTTTAAACTCTTGTCTGCACCTGCACCTAGATGGGGAAATAACAATTGTTGATATGATTATGCACTACGACAACGCAATTGTCGGTCTCCGTGAGAACGAAGCCCACGACGACTGCACGGCTTCACAGACTACACCAGTGCCAATTACTAATTTCAGAGAACTAGAGGTTGCTGCTGCAAAAATCTTCACTCCTGATGTGTTCTATATTATTCAAGGTGAGCTTTCAAAGATTGGAGGCATATAGATCTTAGAAAAAATGCAGGCTGGAGACTCAAACATATTCATTGTGGCATGGAGGAATCATGTAAGGACCAGGTTCTACGTGGAATATAGACCCAACGAGGCAGAAATTATAAGGTGCAGCTGTCAAAGGATGATTCGAAAGGGGATCCCTTGCAAGCACATACTGCATGTGCTGCATTTCTTGATATTTACTGAAATTCCACAATGTTGTGCTCTACGACGATTCACAAAAAATGCCAGGTTAGGGTTGCTAGCTAGACGCACCAGCGACATGTTTGGGTGGGGTTGGTCTGGGGCAGAGGAGCGGATGAAATACAGCAGGATGAATATTAAGGTATCACAGGATATGCATATTGCATTAAACAATTCAGAGGAATATGATCTGCTGAACAGTACCATTGATGGCATAATTTCTAGAAGAGAGGGGTATGCTAAAGGTAAAGCATATGGTCCCCTCGAGTCGGTGCATGAAAATGAAGATGCTAGTGGACCATGCGATATTGTTATTGGTGATCCTTTGAAAGTGTCCACTAAGGGTGCACCTAGGCAAGAAGCGCAGAAATCTCCGATGACTAAAAATGGAAGACCACTAGGACACGAGGAAGGCAGGGTGCAGGTGTGCGGGGCATGCCAAGAAGAAGGGCATAACAGAAGAAACCCAATATGCATATTTCATCCGAAGTAAGTTTTTCTGCCATTTTGTTTCATATATTTTAAAAGATTCCTATGAGTTGTTGTGTAATTTTATGTCTGTGAACATGTGCAGGAATGTGCTGCAGCAGGAAGGGTAGTTCTTTCATAGTTATCCAAAGGGCAGTAAATTTCCTTAATTATGAATGGGACGACTATAGCTTTGTATTCGATGGATTTGTTAATGTTTGCAATGTGCTGATGTTTCTATTTTGTACTGATGTTCTTAATTCTCTGGTGTTCTTTTGTAAAAATGGCAAAAGACATTATATATTGTGAAGTAGGCATTTCCTTATAATCATCATAGCATGCATGTACAAAGATAAAAATAATTGCATACTTTCGATAATGGGAAATAAAATCAATGTTACAAAATTTTGTAGATAATCATAACCGAATAAATATTGTTTACAACCGAAGACAATTTTAAATTCAATATTCCATGTGTCCAGAAACCTTCTGCGCGAGCAAACCGAACAGTCACACAATCAAATTAATATTTTCCTGGTCTTTGCTAGCAATCTCACTTTGTTTTTCAGCCTGTCAAGAATGTTTTGTGGTGAAAAAACAATGGTTGCAACTGTATTTTCTCTCGATTCATCGACTCTGGCCTGCCAAAACATTATAAGGTGTTATACACATGGCTTGTTAACATTGTTAAAAGGGATTTCTATTTTCGTGCCCCTGCTTCGTTAGTTGTACTCAGTTTTCCCCAGCTCCTTAGTTTTTCCTCAGTTTTACCCAAACGTTTGTCTGAACCACAGAAGGAGCTCGGACGGAAGGAATCCGTTAAGTTGACCGTTCCGTGCTGACGAGTGGGGTCGTGTCGTTTGTGGGGTCGCGTCGTGTGGGACCGCGTCGTGTGGGGCTGGTAGGAAGGGACCGCGTGGGACAGGACGAGGCCGTGTTTGTGGGGCCGTAGCGTGTAGGGCCGTAGCGTGTGGAGCCGTGTGGGTCCGGGACGGGGGCACGATGCGGTGACCCAGCATACCACTGCATGTTGTAGTATACAAGTCGTTGATATGATCTTCATGAAGGGACTTCTTCACAAATATCACATCCCTCGAGTGGTACAACGAAACATTGCAGGTCATAACACTCGATAATATATTACAATCATGGTCTTAACAAGTTGGTATTCTCACAGGTCCGATGAGAACACCCTACAACATAAGGTACTAATACAAACCAACTTAGATATGAAAAGAGCTCAGCAACTTATTTAAGTATGCCACTACGCTGCTCGGCTCTATACTACTCAGGTATATCACTACTCCTCCACCTCCATGTCATCGGGTCCGTAGACTATCCCATAGTCTACTCCTTCAACTCCTCCGGAAAGATCGGGTTCCTCGTAGACCAGCTCGTAGCTTCCTTCCGGTGCTCCATCGGTGATGGCCTCCACTTCCATATCACGGTCTAGCAAGGGTGTCGAAATAAAGTGAGTACAGGGGTACTCAGCAAGTTCAAAAGAGTAAAAGGTGTTTGATGCACTAGCTACGACCTTCGATCGGAAAATCTTAGGTCAATGCATGTTTCGAAATCATTTCTTCAAAAGGTTTATTTTATTCTGAAAACTATGCCCGTCGGTCTTCACAGGTTGACTAGAACTTCACGGAGTTCCTTTCCTCGCCGCGTTCGCAGCTTCCCTTCCCGGAACAGGGAGTGACAGCCACAATTCTTGATACCCTCTCGCAGAGGTGCGTTACTTTTCCCATAAGAGATCTCACCCTTTTTGCCATCCGCGGGGACTTGCCCCCGTTCACACTTCCCGGGTGTGAGGCCAGGTATAAAGATCCAAGCCCACACCGCCTTCTCCGCGACCACCGCAAACCCACCCTTTTGTCCATCCGTACACCCCCGGTAGACATCTCCCGTTCATACGGCTTTACCCACGGTGTACGTCGGACAATCCTTCATAGACGGTAGAGCCTCTCATCCAAACGTCCGGATGGGGATTTTAAAGGCTATCCCAACCTACGGCAGTGCCTCCGAGCACCCCGCCGGGCTCTATCAAGTCCGTTGGCGTGCGGGAGGGAAAAGATACAGCTGGCTTCCCGGAGCCATTATAGATCTTATGGTCAACGCGATATGTACGGCGCTAGAATCACCGGACGGCATTGGTACTTAGTCCTAGATGAATAGTACCCTTGCAATGGAACCTCCACCAATCAACACATACCATGGTTCCATTGCCAGCCACATAGTCATATTCATAATTGGAAAAGTAACATTTCATTTTCAATGCAGGAATGATAAGTCATATAGCTTTGCGTTAAATTAATAGAAAATACTCAAATTTGACATGAGCAAGGGTGAACTTGCCTGTGGACTGCGAGATAGTGCGGTTCAATGCGTTGGATGGAACCTGGACCTCGGGTTCTCGTAAAAGAAGCATCATTGTCCGGTAAGGACAATGTTATAAAATCCAAATGATGCATGCATGGATGTATTATTTTATGTTGAATCCCTTTATCCCGATGAGTTATTACAATTTAGGGTTGAGTTAAGATTTATGCCTTTGGCGATAATTTGCAATTGTTTTAATGTATAAAACACTTTAATTCACACAGGGTAATATAATTCAAAGTAAAACTACTTTATGTTGGTGATTCATTATTTATTCCAAAATAATTTGAAATAATAGAGTTGTCTCTATATTTTTGAGAATAAAAAGGAATAGAATATCTTCCTTTGGAAAATATCTTTTTCAAATAGAAATGATTTGGAATAATAGAATCTCATTTTGAAATGTTTAAAAGAAGTATTTGAACTTATTTGGGATTTTTCCTTGCTTTATTAATACAAGGAAATATAATTTGAAATTCCAAATGTTTATTTTAAATTCATAAAATTCACAAATTTAAATTTGTTCATCAAATTTTATTTCATATTTTATTCTTATTAAGAATAATTTTTCATTCACCAATCCAATTTTTAATGGATTTTTAGAGTTGTATTTTATTTATTAAAATTTGGTGAAATAATGGCCTTTTCTAAATTGTGAAAATACTAAAATACCCCCCTGGACCCATATTGGGCCCAGCCCAATAACCTAAGCCCATGGGACAGCCCACTAAGGCGTGCCCATAGCGGTTCGGTGGAGCCGAACGGCCCACCGCTCTCACTCACTCGGCCCTCTCTCATTTTTTCCTAACCCTAGCTCCTCTCTCGCGACGCCCGTGGCGATGGCGTCGCCGCCATGGCCGCCGCCGTGCTCCGGCCGACTCCGAGCTCCTCCGCCGTAGCCACCTACCGCACCTGAACCGCCGCGAGCGGATCTATCGATCCGTCCGCGTGGTTTTCCCCATCTCTTCTTCTTCCGGCGAATCGCCTCCGATCCGGATCTCGCGGAGAATCGCCTCGACGAACTCCGGCGAGATCACGCCCTCTCCGACGACGGGTGCGCCTCCGAGACCGACCCGGCGCAGGTGCCGCTTGCGGTGCTCGTGCCGTCGTCTCTCGTGCCGTGCCGTGGTGGTGTTGGTGCTCGTCGGCGTAACGCCGGCGCCTACCCTGGATTTGCAGCCGTTAGGGCCGCGCGAGCACCGCCTCGCCATGCCCTAGCCTCTCGCTTCCGTGCGCAAGTAAGTGTTGCATCCACCTCTTCTCTCGTGCGCCTCCTTGGTACTCGTTCTTCTTCCTCCTCAAGCTCTCGCTGCTCTCCGGTGCTCTTGTGATCACCCGGAGCCTTGCTATTACTATACAACTCGTCTATGCTTGGATTGATTGCAAGCACATGGTCCAATTACCATTTACCGGTACCGGCACATGCTGCTCGACATGCTGTTCATGTTGTTCTTGCTTCTCTGCTGCTCCTAGCATGCTCTATACTTGCCATGCTCTACTGTGCTTGCTCAAGAGCTAACTATGCCATGCTATGCTTGATTATGACTTGCTTATGCTTACTGGTCTATCATGCTTGCTTGTCTAGGTGTACTTGTGTTGCATCTGTGACACTTGTGTGTGTGCCAGAGGTGCCTGTGATATGATTCAGTGCTACTCCTGTAAGCCAATGATCCATTGGATCATTCCTTGCTTGCTGGCTAACCTCTCTGTGTAACTTGGCTTGCTATAATTGATCCATTTGATCAATTGATTGCCAGTGATGGCTTACTGGTTAATACTGTGGCTATAAATTAACTATGTTGCTCAATAGTGTGCTACTGTCAGTACTAAGCATGGATCTGTAATAAATTCATGCTTGTATTAATTTGATTATGTTGAACTGCTTATGCAGTGATGATTTTAAATGACTTGCTTGATATGAATTTGCTGTTCATGATTATTTATCAAGCAATTAAAGTCTGAATCCATTTCTGGATAGTGATGCTTTGTATTTGGCTTTCTCTCAATTGGTGCTAAATGTGAAGTGACCTCGGTAGCCTTGCTACCGATCGGTTGCTCACCCGGTTGGTTGGATCTTGTTGGCTACTCATCTTTGCTTGTATATTTGGGAATCATAGAAACTATGAATGCCAATATACTTGCCTGTGAAGAAATCTAGGGTTTCTGATGGTTGTATGCTTAGGATTTATTGTGTAGTCATGGCTGCTAATCCTTGCCATCTACTGGTGCTATCTGTGCATCTAATCTGGCTAGTGTGTGCATCTGTACATATGTGCTAGTTTCTTGTGCATAGGATCTGTACCTAGATGCTTTCTATTTTAGTGGCTTTTGACTGGCAGTAATCCTTGGTGAAAACCAAGTGATGATCTACCCATATGAGCATCTGCTCATCCCATGCTCATGCATATGATGGATTAGATCCATGGGATCTTTTCCAGGAACTAGGTATACCTTGTTCCAGCTCCTAGAAAGAAATATTTGGTTGATGCAGACTTGGGTTTGTGTCACAGCTCTCCACCTCCGGGTCTTGGATGATCTCCTCGGGTCACCATGATTCCCGGTGGTTGAGTGGTTTTGTATGGGTTGGTTCTGTTCTTGCTCAAGAACTGGATGAACCGAGCTTGTTCTTGCTTCACCCTTACCCGGTGATTTGCATATGTGGTCGACTCGTCATGGTTCTAGGGTTTGTGTGCTATTTATATGGTCTCTACTTCCTCTCTGGCCTTGACACACAAGCCTGGTTTGCTTGATGACTAGGCTAGTGCACTGCCTTGCTGTTGTGTGCACAGCACACATGAGCAGTGTGCTCATATGCTGAAACTTGAGCCCCTGATGGTTGCTCAGTTTTGGTCTGCTCCTTCTTATCCTGGTGCTGTCCAGGTTTTGGACAAGCACAAGTGTCTATGACACTTGGTTAACTGTCCAAACTGAATTTCTACACTTAACATCCTGTCTAGTATTGGTTTTAATGTTTTGCAGGTTTTGAAGATGGACATGGCCATGAAGAGACACTTCAAGGCACATAGTCTAGATTTTAGTTTAGGAACTAAATTGTAATCTTTATTTTTATTTCTGTTTATTATTCCTCAATTTTTGTATCAAGAATTTTGTAAAGACAATGTAATTTGTGTTGTGTTATCAATAAAGCTCAAGTTTTTGTTTATGAGCTTGTGCATTATGTAATGTATATATTCTTAATTAAATATTGTATTTGATACTCACTTTGAAATCCAAAATGATTTGAATATTATCTTGTGTTTGAATTGTAAATTCATATTTATATTGTGTAATGATTATTGTTTAATGTTTAACACTTGTCAAATGAAATCAATTCCCCAAATTAACAAGATACAAAAGAGATCATGTCGAAATTTCCCTAACTCACATTGCCTAACCCTAAGTGCAAAATGAGAGAGAACCTCGATCCCTCTTAGGTTTAGTTGCAATAAGGCGCGAAAATTTCCCCTGTTTTGCGATGAAATGCACATCCCATTTCTAAATCTACCCTTCGTTGTTCCTATGTTCTGGGTTATTACAGCCTCTCCCCTTAACGTAAACTTCGTCCCGAAGTTAAGATTGGTACCCGAATAACTCGGGGTAGGACTTCCCGAGCTCTTCTTCGGTCTCCCAGGTTGCTTCTCGTTCAGGATGATGTTGCCATTGTATCTTGCAGTATTTGATTGCTCTATTCCTTAACTTCTTCCACTGTACTTCCAAAATCTTTTCAGGCTTCTCCACATACGTTAAGTCTGATTGTAGCTCTATTTCTTCATGTGTAATGGGATCATCAGGTGCCTTCAAACATTTTCTGAGTTGTGATACATGAAAAACATTGTGAATTAGACTGAGCTGTTCCGGTAGTTCCAACTCAAAAGCTGTTTCTCGATTCTGACTGAGTATCTTGAATGGTCCTATGTATCGAGGACTTAGTTTTCCTTTTACTCCGAACCTTTTGAGTCCTTTCATTGGGCTAACTTTCAAATATACCATGTCTCCTACTTTTGGTTCCCAAACTCGTCTCTTCTGGTCGGCATAACTCTTCTGTCGACTTTGGGCTATTTTGAGTCTATCTCGTATCACCTCGATGACTCCTTGTCTCTCCTTGATGTAGTCCGGTGTAAACTCCTTGTTCTCTCTGGTTTCAAACCAACAGATTGGTGATCTACACTTCCTTCCGTACAATGCTTCGTACGGTGCCATCTGGATACTACTCTGATAACTATTGTTATATGAGAATTCCGCCAGTGGTAGATGGTCCTCCCATGAGCCTCCAAAGTTTAGAGCACAAGCTCTAAGCATGTCTTCAAGTATCTGATTGGTTCTTTCGGTTTGTCCTCCGGTTTGTGGATGATAAGCTGTACTGAAATCCAACTTGGTTCCTAAAGCTTCTTGGAGTTGTTTCCAGAACGCTGATGTGAAAATTGAACCTCTATCTGAGACTATCTTCTTTGGTACTCCATGCTTGCTAACAATCTCCTTCACATATATATCCACAAGCTTTTCTCGCAGTTGTCCTTTGTATTTACGGCTATGAAATGAGCACTCTTGGTAAGTCTATCCACGATTACCCATATCATATCCTTCTTTTTACTCGGTCATTGGTAAACCAGTAACAAAATCCATTCCGATTTCATCCCATTTCCATTCTGGTATCTCTAGTGGTTTGAGTAATCCCGCAGGACTCTGATGTTCTGCTTTCACTCGCTGACATGTATGGCATTCAGAGACATATTGAGCTATCTCTCTTTTCATGTTGTTCCACCAGAACATTTCCTTCAAATCCATATACATCTTAGTACTTCCTGGATGTATTGAGTAAGGGGTTTCATGTGCTTCCTTTAATATGATTGACTTCACTTCTGGGTCATCCGGTACACATAATCTCTTCGAAAGTATAGAGAACCAAACTCTCCAAGATTGAACTCGACGGTCTCCCTTCTCCAATCCTTTTGATTTCTTCTTGGATGAATAAGTCGTCTACTTGCTTCCGAATGATTTCATACTTTAAGTCCGAGTACATTTCATCTCGTAATCCTCATGGTTGCTATGCTTCCCACTCGTATCACCCCGGATAAACAGAATCTGAGCTTCTTCGAGTTCTTTCCGAAGTTCCTTCGGAATCTCCCATTCTCGTAGGTTGATTCTCGTACTCTTCCCGCTTAAAGCATCCGCTACTACATTAGCCTTGCTCGGTGTGTAGTTGATTGTCAGCTCATAGTCTTTAATCAACTCTAACCATCTCTTTTGTCTCATGTTTAATTCCTTCCGAGTGAAGAAATACTTCAAGCTTTTGTGATCTGTATACAACTCACATTTGGATCCATAGAGGAATTGCCAACAACTCTTCAAAGCATACACAACTGCCGCCAATTCTAAGTCATGTACTGGGTAGTTATGTTCATGTGGCTTTAGTTGTCTTGATCCGTAGGCTATCACCTTCCGATCTTGCATTAGCACACATCCAAGTCCATTCTTGGAAGCATCACAATACACCGTGTAATCCTTTCCGGGTTCCGGAACTGCTAACACTGGTGCCGTGGTTAACTTCTCTTTGAGTGTTTGGAAACTGGTTTCACACTCATCCGTCCACACAAATGGGGTATTCTTCTTGAGTAACTTGGTCATTGGTCCTGCAATCTTCGAAAATCCTTCAATGAATCTCCGATAATAGCCCGCCATACCAAGGAATCCTCTGATCTCCTTAGCATTCTTAGGTGACTTCCATTCCAATACCGATCGAACCTTGCTTGGATTCACTCGCTATTCCCTCTTTGGTTATGACATGTCCAAGAAATTCAACACCGTCTAACCAAAACCGGCACTTGCCGAACTTTGCATATAGCCGATGTTCCCTTAAAATCTGCGTGAACTATCTTCAAATGCTTGGCATGTTCTTCTTTATCTTTGGAATAGATCGAATGTCATCGATAAACACGATCACAAACTTGTCCAAGTACTTCATGAATATCTTGTTCATTAAATTCATGAAAATAGCTGGTGCATTTGTTAGTCCAAATGGTACAACCAAGTATTCATGGTGTCCATACCTTGACACAAACGCTGTTTTTGGCACATCTTCCTTCTTGATCTTGATTTGGTGATATCCTGACCTTAAATCTATCTTAGAGAAAACTCCAGCTCCTTGAACTTGATCAAAAAGATCTTGTATTCTGGGTAAAGGATACTTGTTCTTGATGGTTACATTGTTAAGATTCCTGTAATCTCCACACATTCTCCTTCCTCCATCTCTTTTATCAACAAAGATGACTGGTGTACCCCATGGTGACACACTTTCTTGGATAAATCCTTTCTGTTCCAGTTCATCTAACTGAGCCTTCAGTTCCACTAACTCCTTTGGCCCCATCTTATATGGTGGTTGAGCTATTGGTGCTGTGCCTGGAATTAGATCTATGGTAAACTCGATCTCTCTATCGGGTGGCATTCCCGGTAGTTCCTTGGGAAATACATCTTGAAATTCATTCACTACAGGGATATCTTCAATCTTCACCTCCTTCAGACTATTCAGCTCCAGTCCTATCTCCAACCGAGTGTACTTGTCTCCTTGAAACACTATCCGACCTCCTATGGAGTTTCGGAGTGATACTCGTCTTGGCTCCACGAGTTGATTACTCGCGCCATTCTCCGTTAACCAGTCCATTCCTAGGATGACCGATATGTCCTTCATGGGGATGATGAATAGGTCCGCGAAATATACACAGTCACAAATGGTTATGACTCTGTGCTTCTTTCACGTGGGTTACTAAGATCGTTCCCCCCGCAGATAAGACAGTTATAGGTGTTTCTAACTTAGAACATCTAAGCCCGAATTGTTCCACAAATTCCCGTGCAAGAAATGATGTAGTTGCTCCAGTATCAAATAACACTTTGCCAGGATGAGTAAGGATGCTGAGCGTACCTAAGACCGCTTGATCCGACTCTCCCGCTTGCTCCAAAGTTGTGCAATTCAGCTTTCCATATGGCTTTCCCCTCTTGTTGTTGTTGTTGTTGTAGTTCCGGTTGTTGTTGTTGTTGTTGTTGTTGTTATTACCTCCGCCTCGTCCTCCGGAGCCTTGTCCACTCCATGACGCCTTGTTTGGACACTCTGGCTTGATGTGTCCCTCTTTCCCACAACCATAGCATATGATCCTGGGCTTCTGACAATCCTTCTGGACATGTCCCCTCTGGCCACAATTATGACAGAGTATTTGATTCCTTGGATTCTGATTCTGACCTCCCCGGTTATACTGATTACCAGTAGGTCGGAATCGTGGTTTGAAACTCCGATCTGGAGTCGGTTTACTAACTGGGTACTTCCTTGGCTCGATACGAGCCCTCTTCCTCCTATCCTCCTGGACCTGCCTGTAGTCATCCTCGAAAGTGATTGCCGAATCAATCAGTTCCTGGAATTCTGCAGTCCGTGCCAACCTCAGTTGCATCTTCATATATGGATTCATGCCTTTCATGAATCGTTTCTTCCTTTTCTCATCAGTGTCCACTTCCTCAGGTGCATATCTTGACAGCCTATTAAAATCTCGGACATACCGCATGATAGGTGCGATATTCGATGCAGCTCGTCAAACTCTCTCTTCTTCAGCTCCACCACGCTCTCCGGAACATGGGCATCTCGGAACTTCTTCTTGAATTCCTCCCAGGTGAACACCTTTTCTGGAGGGTGTACTGCCACAAGATTCTCCCACCATGATGCTGCTGGACCTGACAACAGATAAGTGGCATACCGAATCTTTTCTTCATCATTGCATCCAACGGTCCTCAACTTTCTTTCAGTGTCCATGAGCCAGTCTTCTGCATCCATTGGTTCTGGGGCTGATGCAAAAGGTAGTGGTCTTGCATTCTGAAAGTCTGATAAGGTTACTCCCCTGCCTTCATTACCCCTATCATTAATGACGTGGGTAAAGAAATCTTGCATGTTCTTGTTCTGACTCTCCTGGTACCTCCTCCTATCTTCTTCCATTGCCCTCATGTACCGTTGGAAATCTGGATGCATCATTGGATGTGGTGGTGGTGGTGCATCCTCTCGCTCTAGCTGCGGCATCCGCTTCTTCCTTTTCTTTCGCCTCCCGCTCTCTCCGAGCATCTTCGGTTTCAACTAACGCCATTTCCCCCTAGTCCTGTAACAAAGAGCGATTACTCATAATCACACCATGCAAATGTTTTCTGAGCTCAACTCATTGCCCAGAACTAGTCACACAATGAAATCAAGAAGCAAATCCAAAGCAAACATTTATTATGTATATACACCGTATATTACATAACTTACACACATATTTCACATGTGGTACTTATATAACCACTTATTTGGCTTCAAGCCCAAGCCAACGGAATTTAAAATACGTTCTAGTACAATACCTCCTATACTACTTTATTCCTCTTTGAAGCTCTACTCCTCATCATCTTCGTTCGCCTCCGCATACATTCCTGGGGTCCATCCGGTACAGCGACTCGTCTTCCGAACACCGTCCGGAACAAAGGTCCTTCCAGTAGGTATGTAATCTGAATCGGACGAAGTGCCGAGACAGAGATCAGTCATGCCAAAGTAACTGGACAATGACTCGTAGGTATCCCCAGTAGGATTCATACCTCCTTCATTGGTCATCCATGAAGGGTTTCGATTCACCTGCCCCCTCATCTTCTTCTTCTTCTTCTTCACTCCGGAGCTTTCACCTACCTCGTACTGTGATGGTTTTGAGAATCCCATCTCCAAGTCTAAAGAAATGGAATCGGTACCTTTCTCTTCCTTCCCGTAGTGTCGGTTAACATACTGGTTAACCCCACCACTTTCATCTCCGAGTGTCACGGGGAATAGGTTCCTCCTCATCTCCATAAGGTTCCCCGAAACGCCAACCGGTTGAGTTTTCGATTGGTGACTCGGAGCAGTTTAGGTTCCATGAGTTATCTCCCCCATATCCAGAATCATATGATGCGGACACATGTGGATAATGTGGGACAAAGTTGGGTGTAAGTGGATCTCTCTGGGTTTCCTGGCCACTCCAATCTACAGGATTGTTTAGGCTAAAGAAGGGTGTTGTATATTGGGGTTGTGCCCTCAGATCATGCATCCGAGCTTGGACTTTATCAGGGTCCATGAACTCAGCTAGCATGTGGTCAATCTCACCCACCATCTTCACGTGTAGAAGGTACATCGTAGTCAGTAAAGACTTACAACTGTCCATGTGCTGTGCTGCAACTTCAGGATGTTTGTTTGCCATCAGCGAGATGATTCGAGTGGGATCCTCATCTTCCTCGGCATGAGGTATATGAGAATACTCTGAACATAGCAGTTCTACTGACTTGTGTTGCCTTATTTCAAGGATTGCCTTGAATATGGCCATGTGAAAGGCTGTGGTAAAGGTTTTGGCTTCTCCGTATGGCATTATACGGCTCATCTCCAGTCGCATAGGTAGTTGAACTGAAACTCTGTGCTTGGCTACTATCTCTCCATCATAATAGGTGTACTTGAAAACAGGTATCCGAGTTTCACGGTGAAGTTCCTTCGACATCCCACGCAGGAGATCCGTAAGTGGTCCCTCATAATCACCGAGCCATCCCTCAACCTGCCTCAAAGTCCTCTTGGGAAATGTGTACGCCATTATGGCTGTATACAAAAGCAGAAAATTAGTAGTGATAGTGTAAAATAATAGTGATAATAAAGAATTATCGCACTAAAATATATGATTTTTCTATTCTCAAGTGAATAAACATCATATTCTTAGAGAATCCTTTACTATTTTCAACTCGACTCCTACAGGTTTCTTCCCTATACTAGGTTTTTCCAACCTAAGGTCGCAACATTTGCTCTGATACCGACTGCGGTGACCCGAGCATACCACTCGCATGTTGTAGTATACAAGTCGTTGATATGATCTTCATGAAGGGACTTCTTCACAAATATCACATCCCTCGAGTGGTACAACGAAACATTGCAGGTCATAACACTCGATAATATATTACAATCATGGTCTTAACAAGTTGGTATTCTCACAGGTCCGATGAGAACACCCTACAACATAAGGTACTAATACAAACCAACTTAGATATGAAAAGAGCTCAGCAACTTATTTAAGTATGCCACTACGCTGCTCGGCTCTATACTACTCGGGTATATCACTACTCCTCCACCTCCATGTCATCGGGTCCGTAGACTATCCCATAGTCTACTCCTTCAACTCCTCCGGAAAGATCGGGTTCCTCGTAGACCAGCTCGTAGCTTCCTTCCGGTGCTCCATCGGTGATGGCCTCCACTTCCATATCACGAGTCTAGCAAGGGTGTCGAAATAAAGTGAGTACAGGGGTACTCGGCAAGTTCAAAAGAGTAAAAGGTGTTTGATGCACTAGCTACGACCTTCGATCGGAAAATCTTAGGTCAATGCATGTTTCGAAATCATTTCTTCAAAAGGTTTATTTTATTCTGAAAACTATGCCCGTCGGTCTTCACGAGGTTGACTAGAACTTCACGGAGTTCCTTTCCTGCCGCGTTCGCAGTTCCCTTCCCGGAACGAGGAGTGACAGCCACAATTCTTGATACCCTCTGCGAGAGGTGCGTTACTTTTCCCATAAGAGATCTCACCCTTTTTGCCATCCGCAGGGACTTGCCCCCGTTCACACTTCCCGGGTGTGAGGCCGGGTATAAAGATCCAAGCCCACACCGCCTTCTCCGCGACCCCGCAAACCCACCCTTTTGTCCATCCGTACACCCCGGTAGACATCTCCCGTTCATACGGCTTTACCCACGGTGTACGTCGGACAATCCTTCATAGACGGTAGAGCCTCTCATCCAAACGTCCGGATGGGGATTTTAAAGGCTATCCCAACCTACGGCGGTGCCTCCGAGCACCCCGCCGGGCTCTATCAAGTCCGTTGGCGTGCGGGAGGGAAAAGATACAGCTGGCTTCCCCGAGCCATTATAGATCTTATGGTCAACGCGATATGTACGGCGCTAGAATCACCTGGACGGCATTGGTACTTAGTCCTAGATGAATAGTACCCTTGCAATGGAACCTCCACCAATCAACACATACCATGGTTCCATTGCCAGCCACATAGTCATATTCATAATTGGAAAAGTAACATTTCATTTTCAATGCAGGAATGATAAGTCATATAGCTTTGCGTTAAATTAATAGAAAATACTCAAATTTGACATGAGCAAGGGTGAACTTGCACCGTGGACTGCGAGATAGTGCGGTTCAATGCGTTGGATGGAACCTGGACCTCGGGTTACGTAAAAGAAGCATCATTGTCCGGTAAGGACAATGTTATAAAATCCAAATGATGCATGCATGGATGTATTATTTTATGTTGAATCCCTTTATCCCGATGAGTTATTACAATTTAGGGTTGAGTTAAGATTTATGCCTTTGGCGATAATTTGCAATTGTTTTAATGTATAAAACACTTTAATTCACACAGGGTAATATAATTCAAAGTAAAACTACTTTATGTTGGTGATTCATTATTTATTCCAAAATAATTTGAAATAATAGAGTTGTCTCTATATTTTTGAGAATAAAAAGGAATAGAATATCTTCCTTTGGAAAATATCTTTTTCAAATAGAAATGATTTGGAATAATAGAATCTCATTTTGAAATGTTTAAAAGAAGTATTTGAACTTATTTGGGATTTTTCCTTGCTTTATTAATACAAGGAAATATAATTTGAAATTCCAAATGTTTATTTTAAATTCATAAAATTCACAAATTTAAATTTGTTCATCAAATTTTATTTCATATTTTATTCTTATTAAGAATAATTTTTCATTCACCAATCCAATTTTTAATGGATTTTTAGAGTTGTATTTTATTTATTAAAATTTGGTGAAATAATGGCCTTTTCTAAATTGTGAAAATACTAAAATACCCCCTGGACCCATATTGGGCCCAGCCCAATAACCTAAGCCCATGGGACAGCCCACTAAGGCGTGCCCATAGCGGTTCGGTGGAGCCGAACGGCCCACCGCTCTCACTCACTCGGCCCTCTCTCATTTTTTCCTAACCCTAGCTCCTCTCTCGCGACGCCCGTGGCGATGGCGTCGCCGCCATGGCCGCCGCCGTGCTCCGGCCGACTCCGAGCTCCTCCGCCGTAGCCACCTACCGCACCTGAACCGCCGCGAGCAGATCTATCGATCTGTCCGCGTGGTTTTCCCCATCTCTTCTTCTTCTGGCGAATCGCCTCCGATCTGGATCTCGCGGAGAATCGCCTCGACGAACTCCGGCGAGATCACGCCCTCTCCGACGACGGGTGCGCCTCCGAGACCGACCTGGCGCAGGTGCTGCTTGCAGTGCCTGTGCCGTCGTCTCTGTGCCGTGCCGTGGTGGTGTTGGTGCTCGTCGGCGTAACGCCGGCGCCTACCCTGGATTTGCAGCTGTTAGGGCCGCGCGAGCACTGCCTCGCCATGCCCTAGCCTCTGCTTCCAGGCGCAAGTAAGTGTTGCATCCACCTCTTCTCTGTGCGCCTCCTTGGTACTGTTCTTCTTCCTCCTCAAGCTCTGCTGCTCTCTGGTGCTCTTGTGATCACCCAGAGCCTTGCTATTACTATACAACTCGTCTATGCTTGGATTGATTGCAAGCACATGGTCCAATTACCATTTACTGGTACTGGCACATGCTGCTCGACATGCTGTTCATGTTGTTCTTGCTTCTCTGCTGCTCCTAGCATGCTCTATACTTGCCATGCTCTACTCGTGCTTGCTCAAGAGCTAACTATGCCATGCTATGCTTGATTATGACTTGCTTATGCTTACTGGTCTATCATGCTTGCTTGTCTAGGTGTACTTGTGTTGCATCTGTGACACTTGTGTGTGTGCCAGAGGTGCCTGTGATATGATTCAGTGCTACTCCTGTAAGCCAATGATCCATTGGATCATTCCTTGCTTGCTGGCTAACCTCTCTGTGTAACTTGGCTTGCTATAATTGATCCATTTGATCAATTGATTGCCAGTGATGGCTTACTGGTTAATACTGTGGCTATAATTTAACTATGTTGCTCAATAGTGTGCTATCATGTCGGTACTAAGCATGGATCTGTAATAAATTCATGCTTGTATTAATTTGATTATGTTGAACTCGCTTATGCGATGATGATTTTAAATGACTTGCTTGATATGAATTTGTTGTTCATGATTATTTATCAAGCAATTAAAGTCTGAATCCATTTCTGGATAGTGATGCTTTGTATTTGGCTTTCTCTCAATTGGTGCTAAGTGTGAAGTGACCTCAGTAGCCTTGCTACCGATCGGTTGCTCACCTGGTTGGTTGGATCTTGTTGGCTACTCATCTTTGCTTGTATATTTGGGAATCATAGAAACTATGAATGCCAATATACTTGCTCGTGAAGAAATCTAGGGTTTCGATGGTTGTATGCTTAGGATTTATTGTGTAGTCATGGCTGCTAATCCTTGCCATCTACCGGTGCTATCCGTGCATCTAATCCGGCTAGTGTGTGCATCTCGTACATATGTGCTAGTTTCTTGTGCATAGGATCCGTACCTAGATGCTTTCTATTTTAGTGGCTTTTGATCGGCGAGTAATCCTTGGTGAAAACCAAGTGATGATCTACCCATATGAGCATCTGCTCATCCCATGCTCATGCATATGATGGATTAGATCCATGGGATCTTTTCCAGGAACTAGGTATACCTTGTTCCAGCTCCTAGAAAGAAATATTTGGTTGATGCAGACTTGGGTTTGTGTCACAGCTCTCCACCTCCAGGTCTTGGATGATCTCCTCAGGTCACCATGATTCCTGGTGGTTGAGTGGTTTTGTATGGGTTGGTTCTGTTCTTGCTCAAGAACTGGATGAACTGAGCTTGTTCTTGCTTCACCCTTACCTGGTGATTTGCATATGTGGTCGACTGTCATGGTTCTAGGGTTTGTGTGCTATTTATATGGTCTCTACTTCCTCTCCGGCCTTGACACACAAGCCTGGTTTGCTTGATGACTAGGCTAGTGCACTCGCCTTGTCTGTTGTGTGCACAGCACACATGAGCAGTGTGCTCATATGCTGAAACTTGAGCCCCTGATGGTTGCTCAGTTTTGGTCTGCTCCTTCTTATCCTGGTGCTGTCCAGGTTTTGGACAAGCACAAGTGTCTATGACACTTGGTTAACTGTCCATACTGAATTTCTACACTTAACATCCTGTCTAGTATTGGTTTTAATGTTTTGCAGGTTTTGAAGATGGACATGGCCATGAAGAGACACTTCAAGGCACATAGTCTAGATTTTAGTTTAGGAACTAAATTGTAATCTTTATTTTTATTTCTGTTTATTATTCCTCAATTTTTGTATCAAGAATTTTGTAAAGACAATGTAATTTGTGTTGTGTTATCAATAAAGCTCAAGTTTTTGTTTATGAGCTTGTGCATTATGTAATGTATATATTCTTAATTAAATATTGTATTTGATACTCACTTTGAAATCCAAAATGATTTGAATATTATCTTGTGTTTGAATTGTAAATTCATATTTATATTGTGTAATGATTATTGTTTAATGTTTAACACTTGTCAAATGAAATCAATTCCCCAAATTAACAAGATACAAAAGAGATCATGTCGAAATTTCCCTAACTCACATTGCCTAACCCTAAGTGCAAAATGAGAGAGAACCTCGATCCCTCTTAGGTTTAGTTGCAATAAGGCGCGAAAATTTCCCCTGTTTTGCGATGAAATGCACATCCCATTTCTAAATCTACCCTTCGTTGTTCCTATGTTCTGGGTTATTACACACGAGTGGTTTCTGTCTCTTTCGCCCAGATTAGCAGTTTTCAATGTACCTTTTTCCTCTCTATCGCTCGATCTCATTCATATTTGATAGCCCAAATTGGTAGCAAATCTAGAGAAGCTTCTCCTTCTTTTTTTAACGCCATTCATTTATTTATGCCTTCGTTTTTACCCAATCAGGTAGGAAATCTAGGGCACAAATCCAGAGAGAAAATATAGGATAAGCTGCATACAGCAACCAACATAGCATAGATATATTCAGGACAGATCCAAATGTAGTACCGATAGATCCAACATAAGCTACATTTTACATGAATTTAAGCTGCTCTGACGATAGAGCGAGTCACATACGAGAGTGCAGTAGGCACGTTCAACGCCTCCAGGTGGCGCGTGTGACTCGCTTGGAGGTTGCGCAGGTGAATCCCAAGTGCTTTGTGTTTGGCCATGTACGCATGCACGTTCACGGTACTTCCAACTCTAGCGCCATATCTGCCAATGGATTCAGTATGGTTCAGCAGGGGTGTTGAAGTTGGTGTCGAAGAGCCTCTGTTGCGAAGGGGCACTTGTAAATGCCTTGAGCAAAGGGGCGACCGTATTGGCCGGATCTGCAGCCTCCCGAGGACGTGACGAGTCTTGGTGTGGAAGGACTCGTCGTCGCCGTCGACGTCGCTGCTCTCCACCTGTCACGTAGCACCAAAGATCGTGCAAAAACACGGAGTCAATTGCAACGATGATTGAACAGAGAGTGAACAAAAAATCATGCATGATAATATGGGCTCGAAAAAAGAGGTAGCCTCGGTTACATTGGACACACTTATATCCAGGATTTGAGTCGATAAACCAAAGATCATGCACAACAAATTTGTACACACCAATTGTTTATCGACCAAACCCCGAATCAATTTAGGGATGCCCAAATATTCATCATCATCGGCACAAATCTGAAACAAAAGCAAATCACAAACACTAATAACGCAAGATCTAACACAAAAGGATCGAACTAGGAACAGACGAACAGTAATAACGCAAGATCTAACACAAAAGGATTGAACTAGGAATAGATGAACAGTAATAACGCAAGATCTAACAAAAAAGGATTGAACTAGGAAGAGACGAACAGTAATAACGCAAGATCTAACACAAAAGGATTGAACTAGGAATAGACGAACCGTAATAACGCTAGATCTAACACAAAATGATTGAAATGAGATAAGTACAAGGGAACAAAGGGTTACCTCCGGCTCGTAGTCGACGATGGTGGTGTCGTAGGGTTCTCCGGCGCGTCGTACTGCACTGGTTCGTACGGGTCCCAATCGAAGGGGGACTGGACGGGGGTGGCGGCCGATGCGCCGGCTGCTACGTTGGAAGCAGCGACAGGGGCCTGGACGGGGGCGGCGGCCGATGCGCCGGCTGCTACGTTGGAAGCAGCGACAGGGGCACTGGACGGGGCGGCGGCCGATGCGCCGACAATGGGCATCTCATTCTTCTCCATCGCCGGCGGTTTTCTTCGGGGTTTTTTCTTCGGTTGTGGAGAAGATGATGGGACAGAGAGAGGCGGTTGCGGTGAGCCGGTGAGAACGTGCGTCGAGGGAGAGAAAGAGGGGCTCTATAAAGACGAAGGTGGCGTGTACCGCAACACGCGTCCGCTATGCACGGCTGCAGCGTGCACCGCTACACGAGTCTAACCCCGGGACGTTTGGTGTACTCAGTTATAACCTCGGGCCTTATACAGAAATTTTATCTCGTACTCGGTTTTCCCCTCGAGGACTTAGACCGGCAAGTGCAATATACTCAGCTTTACCCTCAAGTAGCTGGTCAACAGAGAGTCAACAAATGAGATTAACATAGCTAATTGAGTCATTTCATGCGCAAAAAAATCCAAAAAAATAAAAACATAGTGGCAACTACTCATGGAGTCTTCCTACGCAACCTGCCACCTAGAAAACCTTAACAAACATATATAAATCAAGTTTTACCACAAATTGCCACTTCTCAGAATCACTAGTGTAGCTATGAAGATGCATGGTTTTGCACCCAAACCCCTTTGCAAAACATCTTTCCCAAAACATAGTTTGTCTAAATGATGCCATAATTGTCACACTCATGTATATTTGAATTGCAAATAATTTGATGTAGCCCAATATGAATTATATTGTACAAAACACACATTTTTCATTTTGTAATTCTTTTGTTTGAATCCCTTAGTCTATTTACTATTTATGTGCCCTTGGATTCTTAGTACTACTCAGCTTTGCCCTCAAGTACTCGTCACAAATGCTTCGAGAAGCCCAAACTTATCCTGATTGGTTGAGCCGTTGTCACACGGATCGACTCCACGAACCGTTGATCCACTGATCTAACGCGCAGTATACCCCTCTCCGTCTCTTCGTGGCACCCTCTCTCTCTCTCTCTCTCTCTCTCTCTCTCTCTCTCTCTCTCTCTTCGTGGCCACCCATCTCTCTCTCTCTCTGTCGGTGGAGAATAAACATGAGGAATATAGTTTGGGATATAGTATTGGTATTTTGAAACGGCCTAAAAGTGGTATAATTTTGTTCCCTTGTTATAAACATGAGGCATACATTTTTGCTGATTTCGGCGATTGCATTATTTGTCACCCCTCTAACAATTATCAACTATCTTTAGCTGTCCTTTTCTTTTAGGGAATATAGTTTGGGATATGGTATTGGTATTTTGGAAAGGCCTAAAAGTGGTATAATTTTGGTATAAACATGAGGCATACATATTTGCGGATTTCGGGGATTGCATTATTTGTCACCCCTCTAACAATTATCAACTATCTTTAGCTTTCCTTTTCTTTTAGGGAATATAGTTTGGGATATAGTATTGGTATTTTGAAACGGCCTAAAAGTGGTATAATTTTGTTATAAACATGAGGCATACATTTTTGCTGATTTCGGCGATTGCATTATTTGTCACCCCTCTAACAATTATCAACTATCTTTAGCTGTCCTTTTCTTTTAGGGAATATAGTTTGGGATATGGTATTGGTATTTTGGAAAGGCCTAAAAGTGGTATAATTTTGGTATAAACATGAGGCATACATATTTGCGGATTTCGGGGATTGCATTATTTGTCACCCCTCTAACAATTATCAACTATCTTTAGCTTTCCTTTTCTTTTAGGGAATATAGTTTGGGATATAGTATTGGTATTTTGAAACGGCCTAAAAGTGGTATAATTTTGGTATAAACATGAGGCATACATATTTGCGGATTTCGGGGATTGCATTATTTGTCACCCCTCTAACAATTATCAACTATCTTTAGCTTTCCTTTTCTTTTAGGGAATATAGTTTGGGATATAGTATTGGTATTTTGAAACGGCCTAAAAGTGGTATAATTTTGGTATAAACATGAGGCATACATATTTGCGGATTTCGGGGATTGCATTATTTGTCACCCCTCTAACAATTATCAACTATCTTTAGCTTTCCTTTTCTTTTAGGGAATATAGTTGGTAATTTCGGTGAATGCACACACTAACTTTGAAAACAACTACAAGTACATGTAATCGAATAATGGATTTGTAACAAGGTATCCCTTGTAACAACTTCTAGCGCCCGGTGAGCAATGATAAGAATCCGATCGTAATTATACAACAAAAAAAACAACCAGCCATCATATTAGCTTGCTTCTTCAACTCGATCAGCTGCCTTAACCGCTTGTTCATTTTCTTCAGTTCTCCCTTCACTTCCACCAGCTTCGCATTGGGAGCATTAGGCATAATCGGAAGGTCCCTAATCGGAACGGCTCCTCTCTCCGCCGCATTCTCTACAGACAAGTCCCCCTCCCAAATTGCGCCCCCAATAGCGCCAATTGATTCCCGCAACCGAAGCCTCGAACGTACACATCGATCCACTCGAAATGCCTGCATTTCTTCAAGATCTGAAAACAACAACGTGAACCCTAAATCCCAAATTCGAGGGAATAACAAGAAAATCGAGAGAAAACGAGAGAAATTGGAGCGAGATCTAACCTTATCCCCCTCTCTATATGGCAAGCTCTCGCATGCAACGAACTCACGTCCACGGTTGCCGTTCTCGTCCGTCTTACGGATCGACCGCTTCGAGGCTCCCGGCGTGGGCGATCGGGGCATCTTGTCAAAGGCACGGGTCCATACTGCGGCCATGAAGAACGGGAGGTCGAAGAGAAACTAGACATCACCCGCGTGCCGGAGAAGGGCTGCCGCTGGCGGAGAAGAAGAACAATGGGGAGCGGAGAAAGAAAGGGGAAGCAATGGCACGGGCACAGGCGCGGGGCTAGCTCGGGCTCCCATTTTGCAACGGTCACCTGGGTAAGCTGTGGGTCCGGCGCGCTAACGTGGACAAGTTGTGGGTCCCACGATGATCTGGATAAGTGGAGACGTGTCCACTGCGGGGCACCAACAGCGGCCCCACTTGCCAGCACCAACCAACGTCAACTTAACGGATTCCTTCCGTCCGAGCTCCTTCTGCGGTTCAGACAAGGGGTTGGGGAAAACTGAAGAAAAACTAAGGATCTGGGGAAAACTGAGTACAATTAAGGAGCCGAGGGCACGAAAATAGAAATCCCTTGTTAAAATTAACCGAGTGCATGGAACATAGTATAGCCAACCTGAGAAACCGGGCAAGTCATCTGATCTCCGTCCCAGTGCTCCATACATTGCAATACCCATAATCCGCATGAATTGCTGGTATATAATGTGACAAAATTTAAAAGTGTCCGCATATACAAAATCGACTTTCTTTATGTGTAATGCAATATAGGTACTTACGTATCGGTTTGCTTAGGGATATCATAGCTTTTAATAGGCCATTCCTCGACGTCAGGATATTCTTTGTCACAAGTATTGTTTGCTTCTTGTATGTCCAGTGAAATTTGCCCAATCTACAAAACAACAAATATATTACTGCACATACATGAGAAAGTACACAAAGACATGTATGTAGAGAGTGTAATACCAAGTCTTCCACAACTGATTTTGACACCCCTAAAACAAACAGAGGATCAAGGACCTGGAATTCCTTTTTCTTTGTATGCATGACAACAGTTACGTAATGAGTTTTCCATATGTTCAGTGCGAAAAATGTCTACAAGAGAAGGAAAAAACTTTGTCAATTATCATATTGTTTTATTCTAATTTGGCATGAAACATTGAAAGAAACTGCTGTTACCTTCTCACGCTTGAAATATTCATCCATAACCCTACCTATGGCTCCTGGTCTTGTAACTACCTCATCTATATTTCTAATAGTGTATTTTTTCTGTATTGTTTTTCTGCTTGTTCAAGGAGATAGTTTGTCCTCCACGCAGGACATAACATTCGATCAGACCCAACACGGAGAGACAAATACCCAATAGCAGCATCAATAATCTGAAAACAACAAAAATATTTTCAAATTCAAATAGTTTAATTACGAGTATAACACAAACTTTTAGTTTTGAAGACTTACATCATCAGATAGCCATTCGTGCGCAAGAACGACATTAAGCTTTTCTGAAGACAAGCTGGCGCCAAATTCATTCTTGTACACTCCTTTAGATGCTTGTTTTGGTAGCTCGGATATTGTTTTAACATATAAAGCGACAACTTCTATTTCCTGCTGTGTTGGTAGTGCCGAAGATACCCCAACTACATGTTCTGCAAACAACCCTGATGCACAAAATAGTAATAACATATGTCTTATAGGTTGCAGCATCATTTATCTGCCAACAAAGAAATAACATATGTGTCGGGTTCCGAGCCGTCCGCGGCGTCCTCCTCCTCGTCAGCATCGTCCGAGTGATCGGCGCTCCGCGGTGGTTCCCTTTCCCACCAGTGGCGCCACCTAGGCAGCTTTCCGTCGCTGTCGGAGTCGGACGGCCAGGAAACGTCACTTCATGGTCGCGCTGCGGGTGGTTGACGATGGTGGGGAGCGGGTCTGCAAGATATGCGAACCACTAGTGTTGGCACTGTACTTGTATGGAAGGCAACGCGGTAATGGTAGAGGGCGGCCGTTGCCATTCCGGTGTTTAAATAGCCGCGACGCCTCAGGTCGTGCGCGCGCGGTTTCAAGTAACGAGACGCGTGGTAATTTCCGCCCGCGTGGCGCACACCGAGGCACTTTCTTCTCACTATCCCTGGCTCATGAAAATTTGCTAGAAATAGGCTCCAAAGGTAGGGTAAACGGCCTCATTTCTAATCTTTTGAATTTTTATGGTGTGTTGTTGTAGCACGGAATATAAAAACATTGATATATAGAGCTAGATAGTACAAACCTTACATAGGAATTCCATCACACGTACGATACAGAAGCACACAACAAACCCCGGGCCCACAGACACGACAACAAGACATAGATAATAAAACAACTCTAAAAACACTCATGAAACTAGATAAATGGTAAAGATGAGGCAACGCCGTCGTCCCTCCTAGGATGTTCATTCCCCTTGCTCCTCCTTCGCTGTTTTACTCCTCCTCATCACCGACGGGGCCGTCAATGTGGTAGCGGTATGGGAGGCAGTGCATGTTGAAACGGTCGGGCCGGAAAGATGACGTGGAAGTTGGTGAAGATATTGTAGGTAGTGAAAGCGATAAACTCGCAACCACACCAGAACACCTGCCCGAGGAGGTGGTGCACGTCGAAGGGGTTCCTGAAGTGGACGAAGAGGCCTATCTCATGGTTGTTGTTGCCGTCGAAGTGGGACTCGATCGTGTACATGGGCGGCGAGCCTAGAGGGAGGTTGAGGTGGCGGTAGCCCCGCGAGAGAAAGAACTCGGCTAGCGCCCTGTCGCTCCTCCACCTCGATATCGCCCAGATGCGCAGCTCGTTCTCCACGATGACACCCTCCGGACACTCCCTCTCGCGCACGGTGGCCGGGCGACGGTAATTTGGGCCAAAGAACTCCATGGTGGCGGCTAGGGTTTGGTGTTTCTGTGGCTAGTCCACAGATGTGGTGGTAGATGGATGAAGCAGAAGAGTGCGTGAGATGTGTGAGAGAAGAGGAAGAAGAGGTGCCCTTATATATAGACGGGGGAGTTTGTAAAATTCACTTAAATAATGCACACAAATTTCACTTTAAAACTGATGCCAGCCAACTCGATGGCACGCTGAGACGAAGGCAACCTCTGAGACGATGTCACGGTGCTGAAACGGTGGTTGGCATGCATGAGACCGTGGCGCGGGTAATTTAATAGCGTGCTGCATGGCGCATGCATGTAAAGGTGGTGACCTGATCGAGCGCTGCAGCAGGCGGAGGCAGGCCTAGACGGGCCAGTTGGCAAAGCTTTGACGCGCGAGCGGCCCAACGGTTATATCTCTGTCTCTGCCTTTCTGAAATTAAACAACCTATTACGCCCTAAAAACCGTGTGACATTAGAAATAGTCTGAATTACAAACAATAGTCTGAATTAAAAATAGTCTGAAAGTAAGAAGAAGATAAACTTTTTCCTAGGTACAGCCGTCGCCTCCTCTCCAAAACCCTAGCCGCCTCCACCTCAGCCTCCTCCATAGATTGGTTCCCCCTCTTTCGGCCGGCTTCGTCGGTGTCGGGAGGAGTGGGGAACCCGATCTATGCGTAGAGGTTTTTAAAAAAGTAGTGTTTTCAGTTGATTATGTTAGGTTTTTGGTAGTCATCTTTTTGTTAGCCAAAAGATGGGACCACCATTGATACGTCTCCAACGTATCGATAATTTCTTATGTTCCATGCTACTTTATTGATGATATCTACATGTTTTATGCACACTTTATGTCATATTTGTGCATTTTCTGGAACTAACCTATTAACAAGATGCCGAAGTGCCAGTTCCTGTTTTCTGCTGTTTTTGGTTTCGAAATCCTAGTAACGAAATATTCTCGGAATCGGACGAAATCACCGCCCGAGTTCCTATTTTTCCCGGAAGCTTCCAGATCACCGAAGAGGGGCCAGAGATGGGCCAGGGGGGCCCCACACCACACCTGGGCGCGGGCCAGGGCCTGGCCGCGCCACCTGGTGGTGAGGGCACCCTGGTGCCCCTCCGAGGCTCCCCTTTCGCCTATTTAAAGGTCCTGACCTAAAAACCCTTACGGAGGAAGCCACGGTACGCGAAACCTTCCAGAGCCGCCGCCATCGCGAACCCAAGATCTGGGGGACAGGAGTCTCTGTTCCGGCACCCTGCCGGAGCGGGGAAGTGCCCCCGGAAGGCTTCTCCATCGACACCGCTACCATCTCCACCGCCATCTTCATCACCGCTGCTGCTCCCATGATGAGGGAGTAGTTCTCCATCGAGGCTCGGGGCTGTACCGGTAGCTATGTGGTTCATCTCTCTCCTATGTACTTCAATACAATAATCTCATGAGCTGCTTTACATTATTGAGATTCATATGATGATGCTTGTAATCTAGATGTCATTATGCTAGTCAAGTGGGTTTTACTTATGTGATCTCCGGAGACTCCTTGTCCCACGTGTGTAAAGGTGACGAGTGTGTGCACCGTGTGGGTCTCTTAGGCTATATTTCACAGAATACTTATTCACCGTTATGAATGGCGTAGTGAAGTGCTTATTTATATCCCTTTATGATTGCAATGTGTTTTGTATCACTATTTATCTATGTGCTACTCATGTGATGTTATTAAAGTAGTCTATTCCTCCTGCATGGTGTAATGGTGACGAGTGTGTGCATCGTGTAGTTCTTGTCGTAGATTATGATCATGATCTCTTGTAGATTGTGGAGTTAATTGTCATTATGATAGTATTGATCTGATCTATGCCTCCTTCGTAGTGTGATGGTGACAGTGTGCATGCTATGTTAGTACTTGGTTTATTTTGCAAAGATCTATTATGCTCTAAGGTTACTTAAACATGAATATCGAATGTTGTGGCACTTGTTAACTCCGGCATTGAGGGTTCGTGTAATCCTACACAATTAGTGGTGTTCATTATCAAACAAGAGTATATGTAGCACAAAGGAAAGAGAACTTATTTATTATGTGATCAATGTTGAGAGTGTCCACTAGTGAAAGTATGATCCCTAGGCCTTATTCCTAAATACTTGTTTTCGTTGCTTGTTTACTTGTTCTACCGCATGTTTACTTCCCGCAATATTACTACCATCAACCGCACGCCAGTAAGCTATTTTCCGCGCCGTACTACTCGCTCATATTCATTCATACCACTTGTATTTCACTATCTCTTCGCCGAACTAGTGCACCTATTAGGTGTGTTGGGGACACAAGAGACTTCTTGCTTTGTGGTTGCAGGGTTGCATGAGAGGGATATCTTTGACCTCTTCCTCCCCGAGTTCGATAAACCTTGGGTAATCCACTTAAGGGAAACTTGCTGCTGTTCTACAAACCTCCGCTCTTGGAGGCCCAACACTGTCTACAAGAATAGAAGCACCCGTAGACATCAAGCACTTTTCACGGCGCCGTTGCCGGGGAGGAAAGGTAAAAGGCACTCATACTCCGGTTCCGAGTAACGAGTACTTTTCCGGCGCTATTGTGTGTGTGCTCGAAGCTATTTCCTTTAGACTCGCAATTGCGACATTTGGTTTCTTGTTTACACTAGTTAGGCATAATGGACAACAATGAGCTTCTTATTCTATTTCCTGATTTAAGACATGGATGGTTTGATGCGAAAATTAAAAAACCCATGGAACATATTAATATGAATGCTTTGAACACTATTGTTGCTAATACTATGGAAAATTCTAAGCTTGGGGAAGCTGGCTTTGATGAGCATGATATTTTTAGTCCCCCAAGCATTGAGGAGAAAATTTACTTTGATGATACTTTGCCTCCCATTTATGATGATTATAATGATAGTAATCTTTTGTTACCACCTGTTATGGAGGATAAATTTGATTATGATTACAATATACCTCCTATATTTGATAGCTACTTTGTTGAATTTGCTCCCACTACAATTAATAAGAATGACTATGCTCATGTTGGGAGTAGTAATTATTTTATGCATGAGACTCATGATAAGAATGCTTTATGTGATAGTTATATTGTTGAGTTTGCTCATGATGCTACTAAAAGTTATTATGAGAGAGGAAAATATGGTTGTAGAAATTTTCATGTTACTAAAACACCTCTCTATGTGCTGAAATTTTTTAAGCTACACTTGTTTTATCTTTCTATGCTTGTTGCATTATGATTCTTGAACTTGTTTATTTACAAGATTCCTTTTCATAGGAAGCATGTTAGACTTAAATGTGATTTGAATTTGCCTCTTGATGCTCTCTTTGCTTCAAATACTATTTCTTGCGAGTGCATCATTAAAACTGCTGAGCCCATCTTAATGGCTATAAAAAAAGAACTTCTTGGGAGATAACCCATGTGTTTTTTTACTACAGCACTTTGTTTTATATTTGTATCTTGGAAGTTGTTTACTACTGTAGCAACCTCTCCTTATCTTAGTTTTGTTGCATTGTTGTGCCAAGTAAAGTTTCTATGTTAAAGTTGATACTATATTTGGGATTACTGCGCAGAAACGGATTTGCTGTCTGTCACGAATCTGGGCACAAGTCTCTGTAGAAAATTCGAAAAAATCTGCCAATTTACGAGCGTGATCCCCAGATATGTACGCAACTTTCATTAGTTTTGAGTTTTTCCGTTTGAGCAAGTCTGGTGCCATTTTAAAATTCGTCTTTATGGACTGTTCTGTTTTTGATAGATTCTGCCTTTTATTTCGCATTGCCTCTTTTGCTATGTTGGATTTATTTCTTTGATCCATTAATGTCCAGTAGCTTTATGCAATGTCCAGAAGTGTAAAGAATGATTGTGTCACCTCTGAATGTGTGAATTATTAATTGTGCACTAACCCTCTAATGAGTTTGCTTGAAGTTTTGGTGTGAAGGAAGTTTTCAAGGGTCAAGAGAGGAGTATGATATACTATGATCAAGAGGAGTGAAAGCTCTAAGCTTGGGGATGCCCCGTGGTTCATCCCTGCATATTTTAAGAAGACTCAAGCGTCTAAGCTTGGGGATGCCCAAGGCATCCCCTTCTTCATCGACAAAGTATCGGTTCCTTCTCTTGAAACTATATTTTTATTCGGTCACATCTTATGTACTTTACTTGGAGCGTCCGTGTGTGCTTTTATTTTTGTTTTGTTATCTTAGTTCTCTGAATAAGTTCATCCTTGTGTGGGAGAGAGACACGCTCCGTTGGTTCGTATGAACACATGTGTTCTTAGCTCATAATATTCATGGCGAAGTTTCCTCTTCGTTAAATTGTTATATGGTTGGAATTGAAAAATGCTACATGTAGTAATTGGTAAAATGTCTTGGATAATGTGATACTTGGCAATTGTTGTGCTCATGTTTAAGCTCTTGCATCATATACTTTGCACCTATTAGTGAAGAAATGCATAGAGCATGCTAAAATTTGGTTTGCATAATTGGTCTCTCTAAGGTCTAGATAATTTCTAGTATTGAGTTTGAACAACAAGGAAGACGGTGTAGAGTTTTATAATGTTTACAATATGTCTTTTATGTAAGTTTTGCTGCACCGGTTCATCCTTGTGTTTGTTTCAAATAACCTTGCTAGCCTAAGCCTTGTATCGAGAGGGAATACTTCTAATGCATCCAAATCCTTGAGCCAACCACTATGCCATTTGTGTCCACCTTACCTACCTACTACATGGTATTTCTCCGCCATTCCAAAGTAAATTGCTTGAGTGCTACCTTTAAACAATTCAAAAGTTATTACCTCTTATTTGTGTCAATGTTTTATAGCTCATGAGGAAGTATGTGGTGTTTTATCTTTCGATCTTGTCATTTACTTTTGACAGACTTTCACAATGCACTAGTGGCACATCCGCTTATCCAATAATTTTGCAAAAAGAGCTGGCAATGGGGTTCCCAGCCCCAATTAATTAACTTTCATTAATAATTCTCTTCACATGTTTTGCTCGATTCATCGGTAAGCAACTTAATTTTGCAAATAGACACTCCTCCATGGTATGTGAATGTTGGAAGGCACCCGAGGATTCGGTTAGCCATGGCTTGTGTAAGCAAAAGGTTGGGAGGAGTGTCATCCATAAATAAAGAAAAACTAAACTAAAGTACATGTGTAAACAAAAGAGAAGAGGGATGATCTACCTTGCTGGTAGAGATAACGTCCTTCATGGGAGCCGCTCTTGAAAGTCTGGTTGATGAGGTAGTTAGAGTGCCCACTACCATTCGTTGACAACAACAAACACCTCTCAAAATTTTACTTTTATGCTCTCTTTATGTTTTCAAAACCAAAGCTCTAGCACAAATATAGCAATCGATGCTTTCCTCTTTGAAGGACCATTCTTTTACCTTTATGTTGAGTCAGTTCACCTATTTCTCTCCATCCCAAGAAGCAAACACTTGTGTGAACTGTGCATTGATTCTTACATACTTGCTTATTGCATTTGTTATATTACTCTATGTTGACAATTATCCATGAGATATACATGTTATAAGTTGAAAGCAACCGCTGAAACTTAATCTTCCATTATGTTGCTTCAATGCCTTTACTTTAAATTATTGCCTTATGAGTTAACTCCTATGCAAGACTTATTGATGCTTGTCTTGAAAGTACTATTCATGAAAAGTCTTTGCTTTATGATTCATTTGTTTACTCATGTCATTACCATTGTTTTGATCGCTGCATTCATTACATATGTTTACAATATGATCAAGTTTATGATGGCATGTCACTTCAGAAATTATCTTTGTTATCGTTTTACCTGCTCGGGACGAGCAGAACTAAGCTTGGGGATGCTGATACGTCTCCAACGTATCGATAATTTCTTATGTTCCATGCTACTTTATTGATGATATCTACATGTTTTATGCACACTTTATGTCATATTTGTGCATTTTCTCGAACTAACCTATTAACAAGATGCCGAAGTGCCAGTTCCTGTTTTCTGCTGTTTTTGGTTTCAGAAATCCTAGTAACGAAATATTCTCGGAATCGGACGAAATCACCGCCCAGGTTCCTATTTTTCCCGGAAGCTTCCAGATCACCGAAGAGGGGCCAGAGATGGGCCAGGGGGGCCCCACACCACACCTGGGCGCGGGCCAGGGCCTGGCCGCGCCACCTGGTGGTGAGGGCACCCTGGTGCCCCTCCGAGGCTCCCCTTTCGCCTATTTAAAGGTCCTGACCTAAAAACCCTTACGGAGGAAGCCACGGTACGCGAAACCTTCCAGAGCCGCCGCCATCGCGAAGCCAAGATCTGGGGACAGGAGTCTCTGTTCCGGCACCCTGCCGGAGCGGGGAAGTGCCCCCGGAAGGCTTCTCCATCGACACCGCTGCCATCTCCACCGCCATCTTCATCACCGCTGCTGCTCCCATGATGAGGGAGTAGTTCTCCATCGAGGCTCGGGGCTGTACCGGTAGCTATGTGGTTCATCTCTCTCCTATGTACTTCAATACAATAATCTCATGAGCTACTTTACATGATTGAGATTCATATGATGATGCTTGTAATCTAGATGTCATTATGCTAGTCAAGTGGGTTTTACTTATGTGATCTCCGGAGACTCCTTGTCCCACGTGTGTAAAGGTGACAGTGTGTGCACCGTGTGGGTCTCTTAGGCTATATTTCACAGAATACTTATTCACTGTTATGAATGGCGTAGTGAAGTGCTTATTTATATCCCTTTATGATTGCAATGTGTTTTGTATCACTATTTATCTATGTGCTACTCATGTGATGTTATTAAAGTAGTCTATTCCTCCTGCATGGTGTAATGGTGATAGTGTGTCCATCGTGTAGTTCTTGTCGTAGATTATGATCATGATCTCTTGTAGATTGTGGAGTTAATTGTCATTATGATAGTATTGATGTGATCTATGCCTCCTTCGTAGTGTGATGGTGACAGTGTGCATGCTATGTTAGTACTTGGTTTATTTTGCAAAGATCTATTATGCTCTAAGGTTACTTAAACATGAATATCGAATGTTGTGGCGCTTGTTAACTCCGGCATTGAGGGTTCGTGTAATCCTACACAATTAGTGGTGTTCATTATCAAACAAGAGTATATGTAGCACAAAGGAAAGAGAACTTATTTATTATGTGATCAATGTTGAGAGTGTCCACTAGTGAAAGTATGATCCCTAGGCCTTATTCCTAAATACTGTTTTCGCTGCTTGTTTACTGTTCTACCGCATGTTTACTTCCCGCAATATTACTACCATCAAGCTGCACGCCGATAAGCTATTTTACTGCGCCGTACTACTGCTCATATTCATTCATACCACTTGTATTTCACTATCTCTTCGCCGAACTAGTGCACCTATTAGGTGTGTTGGGGACACAAGAGACTTCTTGCTTTGTGGTTGCAGGGTTGCATGAGAGGGATATCTTTGACCTCTTCCTCCCTGAGTTCGATAAACCTTGGGTAATCCACTTAAGGGAAACTTGCTGCTGTTCTTCAAACCTCTGCTCTTGGAGGCCCAACACTGTCTACAAGAATAGAAGCACCCGTAGACATCAACCATGCACACACGCCGTTTTCTGAGGAGAACCCTATATTTCAGGTGTCTACACCACATGAACATGGGCATTGACACATGCAAAACCCTAAACCCATGGCTTGGAGTGGGTGGGATGACATGGTGCACCAGTGCCCACAACATGGGGTCACCCAAGGGTTGTGGGCCCACTTTGTGGCCTGGGTAGAGCCGTTTTGCACGTAAACCATGTGTGCGGGCTCCCGTGAGGTAGCTAGGCAAGGAGCACATGATTTCTTCCATGGATGGTGATGTAAGTGGTGTTTGCATGCCATGCTGAAGGAGATCCCAAAAGATGGGACCACCATGCACACGCGCCGTCAGACGATCCACTGTTTTGACACCTTTTTCTGACGAGAACCCTATATTTCAGGGGTATACACCACATGAACATGGGCATTGACACATGCAAAACCCTAAACCCATGGCTTGGAGTGGGTGGGTTGACATGGTTCACCAGTGCCCACAACATGGGGTCACCCAAGGGTTGTGGGCCCACTTGTGGCCTGGGTAGAGCCGTTTTGCATGTAAACCATGTGTGCGGGATCCCGTGAGGTAGCTAGGCAAGGAGCACATGATTTCTTCCATGGATGGTGATGTAGGTGGTGTTTGCATGACATGCTGAAGCAGATCCCAAAAGATGGCACCACCATGCACACGCGCCGTCAGACGATCCACTGTTTTGACACCTCGTTCTGACGAGAACCCCATATTTCAGGGGTCTAAAACACATGAACATGGGCATTGACACATGCAAAACCCTAAACCCATGGCTTGGAGTGGGTGGGATGACATGGTGCACCAGTGCCCACAACATTGGGTCACCCAAGGGTTGTGGGCCCACTTTGTGGCCTGGGTAGAGCCGTTTTGCACGTAAACCATGTGTGCGGGCTCCCGTGAGGTAGCTAGGCAAGGAGCACATGATTTCTTCCATGGATGGTGATGTAAGTGGTGTTTGCACGCTGATGACCCACAAGTATAGGGGGTGTATCGTAGTATCTTCGATAAGTAAGAATGTCGATCCCAACGAGGAGCAGAAGGTGTTGGCAGCAGTTTCGATGAAGGATTCCCTGTAAATGCTCACAAACAAGTATTCAAGGAGTTTTGATGTATCGGATGAATAAAGTACGAGTAAGTAAAATGCGAGAGAAATAATTGCAGCGAGTGGCCCAATCCTTTTTAGCACAAAGGACAAGCCGGTTTGTTTACTTATAATGACCAAACGTTCTTGAGGACACACGGGGATTTTAGTCTAGTGCTTTCGCTTCATGTGGCTTAATAATCTTCATTGTTTTGATAAGTGTTGTGTGGGTGAACCTATGCTAATGCACCGCCCTTCCTAGGCCGGACTAATACATACTTGTGATTATACTCCTTGCAAGCATCCGCAACTACAAGAAAGTAATTAAGATAAATGTAACCACAGCCTTAAACTCTGAGATCCTGCGATCCCTCTTGCATCGATATACTAACGGGGGCTCAGGTTTCTGTCACTCCGGCAACCCCGCAATTAGCAACCGAATACAAGATGCACTCCCCTAGGCCCATAAATGGTGAAGTGTCGTGTAGTCGACGTTCACATGACACCACTAGAAGAATGACACCACAATTAAATATCATAACATTGAATATTACTCAACCATAATTCACTACTAGCATTTAGACTTCACCCATGTCCTCAAGAACTAAACGAACTACTCACGAGACATCATATGGAATACAATCAGAGGTGATATGATGATGAATAACAATCTGAACATAAACCTTGGTTCAATGGTTTCACTCAATAGCATCTATAACAAGTAGAGAATAATGCGGGAGAGTTTCCCCTATCATACAATCAAGATTTAACCCAAATTGTTACAGCGGTGACGAGGTGCAGCGGTGGTGATGGCGGTGTAGATGGTGGAGATGATGATGATGATGATGGAGATGATGTCCCGCTCGATGACGATGGCGATGGCGTCGATTTCCCCTCCGGGAGGGAATTTCCCCGGCGGATTCCCGCCCGCCGGAGAGGTCTTTTCTCTCCGGTGTTCTCCGCCCCGAGAGGCGGCTGTAACCCTTCGTGAGGTCCTCTCTGTGGCTTAGGTTTTCGGGACGAAGGAGTACGCGAAGAAAAGGAGGCGAAAGGGGCTGTGGGGCCCCCACACCACAGGGTGGCGCGGCCAGGCCATGGGCCGCGCCGGCCTGTGGTCTGGGCCCACAGTGGCTCCCCTCTTCTCCCCCTTCTGGCTCCCTCCGTCATCTGGAAAAATAGGAATTTTCGTGAAATTTCCTTCCACAGTTGATCTTCCGAAATATTGCGTTCTGACTGTGCTTTTTCCAGCAGAATCCTGGCTCCGGTGCTTGATCCTCCAATAATGATGAAACATGCAAAATAGATGAAATAACATAAGTATTGTATCCCAATATGAAATATATCAATGAATAACAGACAAATTATGATACAAAATAGTGATGCAAATTGGACGTATCAACTCCCCCAAGCTTAGACCTCGCTTGTCCCCAAGCGAAGCCGAGCTCGATAAACAAGACCACATGTTTATGGAGTGAAGAGTCGATAAATAAAATACGGACAAGAAGCATCATATTCATTCACACAAGACATTCTAGTAAACAACTTCCTCATATAACTCATCTTGAAATAAGTAAAGAGAAATCACAAGTAAAGGTGCATAAGAAATCATAATTGGTGATGGCAAACTTTGTTCTTGGTCAGAGAACTACTAACGGATTGTACTTCTAAGCAAAGCTTTCATATTAGAATTTATAGCTGGGCTTTCATATTCAATCATAACAATCTCCTCATAATCATTGATAGCTTCGAACTCATATTCATTCAGATAAAATTGGTACTAAACAAGAAAGTATATAAAAGACATGATTAACTGAATCATAGCATAAATGATTGGTTCACAACAACTCAATTGCTTGCTTGAGGTAGAGAGAAATAGGTTTACTGACTCAACATAAAAGTAAAAGATAGGCCCCTCGCAGAGGGAAACAGGGATTAAATCATGTGCTAGAGCTTTTCAAGTTTTGAAATCATATAAAGAGCATAAAAGTAAGATTTTGAGCGGTGTTTGTTGTTGTCAACGAATGGTAGCGGGCACTCTAACCCCCTTGCCAAACGAATCTTCCAAGAGCGGCTCCCATGAGGGACGGCATCTCTACCGAGCAAGGTAGATCATCCCCCTTCTCTTTTGTTTACACATGTATTTTAGTTTTATTAAGGATGACACTCCCCCCAACCTTGGCTTTCTCAATCCATGGCTAACCGAATCCTCGGGTGCCTTCCAACATTCACATACCATGGAGGAGTGTCTATTGCAAAATTAAGTTGCTTACCGATAAATCAGAGCAAAACATGTGAAGAGAATTATTAATGAAAGTTATTAATTGGGGCTGGGAACCCCGTTGCCAGCTCTTATTGCAAAATTATTGGATAAGCGGATGTGCCGCTAGTCCGTTGGTGAAAGTACGCCCAACAAGATTGAAAGATAAAACACCACATACTTCCTCATGAGCTATAAAACATTGACACAAATAAGGAGTAGTAGTTTGAATAATTTAAAGGTAGCACATGAAGTATTTACTTGGAATGGCGAGAAAATACCATGTAGTAGGTAGGTATGGTGGACACAAATGGCATAGGTTTGGTCTAAGGTTATGGATGTATGAGAAGCATCTCCTCTCGATACGAGGTCTTTGGCTAGCAAGGTTTGATAGCAAGCATAAAGGTTGAGGGAAACAAACAAATATACATGTGATAGAAACAATCATGCATCTTTCCCATAAGCACAAGCAATTTTAACTTCAGAATACTAAACTCATTAGCATAGAGATAATAGAGTAATGTATCTAAGTGTATTTCTCTCTTCTATTCAAACATCCGAGTGTTGTTGCTATTGACCAATGCTAAGTTTGCCAAAACCAAATAGATTTACTTGATGCTCCCAAAGTGATATCAATACTCATGTCAAGAGTAATCATATAATGGAGATTGCAAACTAAAATAAGGTGTGCGAAAAGTAAATGATAAGACTTCTCATTAATATTCCATAACGATAACTCACACCAACGGATACATAGATAACTAACTAAGAGAGATACTTCCACATTGCATACTATTCCATATGATAACTTCCCTACTCATGATATGACACTACTTGATAGTAAAAGATAAAGGTGGTGATGATGTGATACCGCGGCACTCCCCCAAGCTTGGAACAAACCAAGGGGATGCCAATACCGATGATGAATTACTCCTTCGGTGATGATGGTGATGGATTCCTCTCGCGCTTCATGAGGATCTCCTTCAGCTTCAGCTTCTCAATTTTGTAATTTTGCACCAAAACCTGAAGAGACTCATTGTTACCCGAGTGTGGCGGTGACGGCCTTGTGATGGGATTTGAGTAATATTCCAGCATTCTGCGAAGTCGCTGGTTCTCCTCCTGAAGTATCTCCACTTCCCTTTTAAGAGCACGATATTGATCACAAAACTCATCAGCAACCCGTATTGCTTCCTCCACACAAGGGAAAGAGTCTAGGTCCAGAGCAGGCGGAAGAGCTCCCTGCAAGTTATGAGAAAAGGAACGCCCAGTGTTAACCGATCCCACCAAGATTGGCTTACTCTTCGTAGTTTCCCACTCTCCTTTTGCTGATGCTATCTTCTCCTTCTCCTTATTGATCCTTTCATCCATCTCTTCCTTCCAAGGCCCCTTGTCCTTGTTGTTGGAGACCATGGTGCTTCTAGGTCAAAAAAAATCTGGCAGAAAACTGCTCGAAACAAAACACGACGAGAAAACGATATTACGGACCTCCAGGGGTCCGGGGGATTATATAGCAAATATTTTTACGACAAAAGGAAGGTTCCAGGCCGAAAACGAGTGGAAACGGGACGCCGAGGGGCTGTCACCATAGGTCGGCGCGGCCAGAGTGGGGCCCGCGCCGGCCTGTGGTGACGGGCCCTCGCGCGTCTTTTCCACTCCGTTTCGATTCCGTAATTTTTCATATTTTCTAAAAACAGCAAAACTATTGTTTGGAAAGGTAAACGCGGACTTTTTATTACCTGTACTGTTACCTATTCAAAGTCGAGTTACGGCGGATTCGTCAATTTGTCCTTTGATGAAAGCCTCCGGTGTTTCCACTTGAATAATATCAACATCAACATTATAAGAATCACCCGAGATATAATGCTTGAGTCTTTGTCCATTCACCACTTGTGTGGCATTGCCTTGGAGAGAGCTAATTTTAATTGCTCCCGAACGATACACCTCCTCAACAACATATGGTCCTTCCCACTTCGAGAGTAATTTCCCTGCAAAGAATCTGAGACGAGACCGATACAATAGGACTTTATCCCCAATATTAAACTCTCTTTTGATGATCCTTCTATCATGCCATTTCTTAACTTTTTCTTTAAAGAGTTTAGCATTTTCATAAGCTTCACTTCTCCATTCATCTAGAGAACTTAATTGCAACAACCTCTTATTACCGGCTAATTTAGGATCTTTATTTAGTTCTCTAACAGCCCAATAAGCTTTGTGCTCTAGTTCTAAAGGTAAATGACAAGCTTTTCCATAAACCATTTTATAAGGTGACATTCCCATAGGGTTTTTATAAACAGTTCTATAAGCCCATAGTGCTTCCTTTAACTTACTAGCCCAATTCTTTCTAGATTTATTAACAGTCTTTCCCAAGATAGCTTTAATCTCTCTATTTGATAATTCTACTTGACCACTAGTTTGAGGGTGATAAGCGGAAGCAATTCTATGATTAATACCATACTTAGCAAGAGTTTTTCTAAAACCTCCATGAATAAAATGAGAACCTCCATCGGTCATAATATATCTAGGTACTCCAAATCTAGGAAAAATAATATCTAAAAGCATTTTTAAAGAGGTCTCACCATCAGCACTTTTTGTAGGTATAGCTTCTACCCATTTAGTAACATAATCAACAGCGACAAGTATATGAGTGTTACCTTCGAAGAAGGGAAAGGACCCATGAAGTCGAATCCCCAACAATCGAATGGTTCAATAACAAGAGTATAATTCATAGGCATTTCATTGCGTCTAGAGATATTACCAACTCTTTGACATTCATCACAAGATAAAATAAATTTCCTTGCATCTTTGAAGAGTGTTGGCCAATAAAAACCTGATTGTAGAACCTTTTGCGCGGTTCTATCTCCGACGTGATGTCCTCCATAAACACTACCATGACATTTACTCAATATCTCCTGTTGTTCATATTCAGGAACACATCTTCGCATAATACCATCCACTCCTTCTTTATATAAGTGTGGGTCATCCCAAAAATAATGCCTCAAGTCATAAAAGAATTTCCTCCTTTGCTTGAGCTGAAAAGGTTGGAGGCAAATACTTCGAAACAATAAAGTTAGCATAATCTGCATACCAAGGGCTCTCTCGCGAGCTCACCTTTATTACAGCCAATTGTTCATTTGGAAAACTATCATTAACGAGAACAGGATCATAAGCAATATTTTCCAATCTAGACAAATTATCAAGCAACAGGATTATCGGCACCTTTCCTATCTATAATATGTAAATCAAATTCTTGCAACGAAGTACCCATCTAATAAGCCTTGGCTTAGCATCTTTCTTTGTCATAAGGTATCTAATTGCAGCATGATCGGTATGAATTGTAACTTTCGAATCAACAATATAGGGTCTAAACTTATCACAAGCAAAGACTACAGCTAACAATTCCTTTTCGGTTGTAGCATAATTTCTTTGAGCAGCATCAAGAGTCTTACTAGCATAATGAATAACATTTAATTTTTTATCTACCCGCTGTCCAAGAACAGCGCCTACAGTAAAATCACTAGCATCACACATAATTTCAAAAGGCAAATTCCAATCGGGAGGTTCGACTACAGGAGCAGTTGTTAAGGCTTTCTTTAGAGTTTCAAAAGCTTCCTTACAATCATCATCAAAAACAAAAGGTACATCTTTTGGAAGAAGATTAGTAAGAGGCTTTGAAATTTTAGAGAAATCTTTAATAAATCTCCTATAAAACCCAGCATGACCAAGAACACTACGAATACCTTTAACATCCCTCGGATAGGGCATCTTCTCAATTGCTTCAACTTTAGCTCTATCAACTTCAATACCTCTCTCGGAAATTTTATGTCCCAATACAATTCCTTCATTAACCATAAAGTGGCATTTCTCCCAATTAAGAACAAGGTTAGTTTCTTCACATCTCTGCAAGACTTTATCGAGGTTTCACAAGCAATTATCAAAAGAATTCCCATAGACAGAAAAATCATCCATGAACACCTCTACAATACTTTCGCAAAACCATGAAAAATAGCAGACATGCATCTTTGAAAAGTAGCAGGAGCATTACATAAACCAAAAGGCATTCGCCTATAAGCATAAGTTCCATAGGGACAAGTAAACGTGGTTTTCTCTTGATCTTTAGCTTTAACAGCAATTTGTGAAAACCCAGAATAACCATCAAGAAAGCAAAAATGAGTATTTTTAGATAACCTTTCTAGCATTTGATCAATAAAGGGTAAAGGGTAATGATCTTTCTTAGTAACTTTATTAACTTTTCGAAAATCAATGCACATTCTATAACCTACAACTATTCTTTGAGGGATAAGCTCATCATTGTCATTAGGCACAACAGTCATTCCTCCTTTCTTAGGAACACAATGCACAGGACTAACCCATCTACTATCAGCAATAGGATATATAATACCGGCTTCAAGAAGTTTTAATACCTCGTTCCTTACCACCTCTTTCATCTTCGGAATTAGACGACGTTGATGTTCAACAACGAGCTTTGCATCTTCTTCCATATTAATAGCATGTTGGCAAATAGAAGGAGAAATCCCTTTCAAATCATCAAGAGTATAGCCAATAGCTCCTCGGTGTTTCTTCAATATTTCCAATAACCTTTCTTCCTCAATCTCTCAAAGCTTAGAACTAATAATAACAGGATATATTTTCTTATCATCAATATGAGCGTATTTAAGATTATCAGGTAAAGGCTTTAAATCAAAAACAGGATCTTCCTTTGGTGGCGGTGTTGTACCCAAATCTTCCACTCGGTAAATCATGCTTGAGAATAGGTTGGCGAAGAAAAATTTCCTCAAGCTCATCTCTTTCTTTCCTAAAAGCTTCACTTTCACTATTCTCCAAATGTTCTCTGCAAAGGATTATTAGGAACAAGAACAATAGATGCACACTTGCTCCATTTTAAAATCATTACTAGGCAAGTCAGCTTTATAAGGAGTTTTGGTAAATTTAGAAAAGTTAAATTCATAATGTTCACCAGACAAATCTAGTCAAAATTTTCTCTTTCTTACAATCTATAATAGCTCCACAAGTATTTAGAAAAGGTCTACCAAAAATGATAGGACAATGATCACTAGCAGCAGAACCAAGTACCAAAAAGTCAGCAGGATATTTAATCTTACCACATAGAACTTCCACATCTCGAACAATACCAATCGGAGAAATAGTTTCTCTATTAGCCAGATGAATAACCACATCAATATCTTCAAGTTCACAAGAACCAATTTCGTGCATAATCTCCGTGTAAAGCTCATAAGGAATAGCACTAACACTTGCACCAATATCACATAAACCATAATAGCAATGATCACCAATTCTAACAGATAGCATAGGAACACTAACTTGTTTGGGTTTATTAGGATGTGAAACAATATTAGAAGCATCTTCACGGAAAATAATATGACCATCCTCCACATTTTCAGTCACAAGATCTTTAACTATTGCAACAACGAGGTTCAATTTTAATTTGTTCTTCGAGGTTCTTTAGGTTTCTTTTCACTTTTATTAACCGCACTAGATATGACGAGTACTCCTTCATTTTAGCAGGGTAAGGAGTTTTTTCAATATAAGCTTCAGGAATAACATTATCAACAGTTTCAACCACTACACATTTGTTTACAGATGAATCAACTTTATCTTTATACGGTTCATGATACTTATCAAAATTCTTCTTAGGAAATTCATAATGAGAGGCAAAAGCTTTATAAAGATTTGCAACAACTTGGGAATCAAGACCATATGTAGCACTCATATTATGAAATTTATCAGTGGCCATAAAAGCTTCAATGCATTTATAATCATAAATTATACCTGATTCTCTATCTTTGTCGTTCTCCCATCCTTCAGTATTTTCTTGGATCCGATCAAGAAGGTCCCTTTTAAACTCTTCTTTGTTGCGTGTAAGTATCCAGCAAGGTCTTGTCTTGAAAAGAAAGTCTTGCATAGAAATTATCAATAATAACATTACCAGGAAGCTCATGAATGGGGCATTTGAGCATTAAAGACTTCAATCTCCCCAAGCTTGGGCAATACTCTCTCCATCATGAGGCCAGAAATTATATATGCGGTTCCGATCTTTGTGAATTTCACTTGGAGGATAGAATTTGGAATAAAATAAAGGCACAATGTCCTCCCAATCAATAGAATCACCATTCTTCAGCAATTTATACCAGTGCGCCGCTTTACCAGACAACGATATAGTGAATAGTTTCTTTCTAACTTCATTCATAGAAATACCTGCACATTTGAATAACCCGCATAATTCATGCAAAAACAATAAATGATCACCAGGATGAACAGTTCCATCCCCTTCATAGCGGTTATCCATAACATGTTCAATAATTTTCATAGGTATTTTATATGGTACTACTTCCTTTCCTGGCGCTTCATCCACTACCGTTGCAGTAGTAGTAGATTTCCCAAATAGAAATTGAAGAGAAGATCTCTCCATAATGATTTATAGCAGCAGGCAGAAATAAAATCAGCACAAACAGTAAAGGTTTTCCTTACCAATTCCGCTTACCAATAGCGCTTCACTCCCCGGCAACGGCGCCAGAAAATAGTCTTGATGACCCACAAGTATAGGGGGTGTATCGTAGTATCTTCGATAAGTAAGAATGTCGATCCCAACGAGGAGCAGAAGGTGTTGGCAGCAGTTTCGATGAAGGATTCCCTGTAAATGCTCACAAACAAGTATTCAAGGAGTTTTGATGTATCGGATGAATAAAGTACGAGTAAGTAAAATGCGAGAGAAATAATTGCAGCGAGTGGCCCAATCCTTTTTAGCACAAAGGACAAGCCGGTTTGTTTACTTATAATGACCAAACGTTCTTGAGGACACACGGGGATTTTAGTCTAGTGCTTTCGCTTCATGTGGCTTAATAATCTTCATTGTTTTGATAAGTGTTGTGTGGGTGAACCTATGCTAATGCACCGCCCTTCCTAGGACTAATACATACTTGTGATTATACCCCTTGCAAGCATCCGCAACTACAAGAAAGTAATTAAGATAAATCTAACCACAGCCTTAAACTCGAGATCCTGCGATCCCTCTTGCATCGATATACTAACGGGGGCTCGGGTTTCGTCACTCCGGCAACCCCGCAATTAGCAACCGAATACAAGATGCACTCCCCTAGGCCCATAAATGGTGAAGTGTCGTGTAGTCGACGTTCACACGACACCACTAGAAGAATGACACCACAACTTAAATATCATAACATTGAATATTACTCAACCATAATTCACTACTAGCATTTAGACTTCACCCATGTCCTCAAGAACTAAACGAACTACTCACGAGACATCATATGGAATACAATCAGAGGTGATATGATGATGAATAACAATCTGAACATAAACCTTGGTTCAATGGTTTCACTCAATAGCATCTATAACAAGTAGAGAATAATGCCGGGAGAGTTTACCCTATCATACAATCAAGATTTAACCCAAATTGTTACAGCGGTGATGAGGTGCAGCGGTGGTGATGGCGGTGTAGATGGTGGAGATGATGATGATGATGATGGAGATGATGTCCCGCTCGATGACGATGGCGATGGCGTCGATTTCCCCCTCCGGGAGGGAATTTCCCCGGCGGATTCCTCGCCCGCCGGGAGAGGTCTTTTCTCTCCGGTGTTCTCCGCCCCGCGAGGCGGCTGTAACCCTTCGTGAGGTCCTCTCCGTGGCTTAGGTTTTCGGGACGAAGGAGTACGCGAAGAAAAGGAGGCGAAAGGGGCCGTGGGGCCCCCACACCACGGGGTGGCGCGGCCGAGCCATGGGCCGCGCCGGCCTGTGGTCTGGGCCCACAGTGGCTCCCCTCTTCTTCCCCTTCTGGCTCCCTCCGTCATCTGGAAAAATAGGAATTTTCGTGAAATTTCCTTCCACAGTTGATCTTCCGAAATATTGCGTTCTGACGGTGCTTTTTTCAGCAGAATCCTGGCTCCGGTGCTTGATCCTCCAATAATGATGAAACATGCAAAATAGATGAAATAACATAAGTATTGTATCCCAATATGAAATATATCAATGAATAACAGCAAATTATGATACAAAATAGTGATGCAAATTGGACGTATCACACGCCATGCTGAAGCAGATCCCAAAAGATGGGACCACCATGCACACGCGCCGTCAGACGATCCACTGTTTTGACACCTCGTTCTGACGAGAACCCTATATTTCAGGGGTCTACAGCACATGAACATGGGCATTGACACATGCAAAACCCTAAACCCATGGCTTGGAGTGGGTGGGATGACATGGTGCACCAGTGCCCACAACATGGGGTCACCCAAGGGTTGTGGGCCCACTTTGTGGCCTGGGTAGAGCCGTTTTGCACGTAAACCATGTGTGCGGGCTCCCGTGAGGTAGCTAGGCAAGGAGCACATGATTTCTTCCATGGATGGTGATGTAAGTGGTGTTTGCATGCCATGCTGAAGCAGATCCCAAAAGATGGGACCACCATGCACACGCGCCGTCAGACGATCCACTGTTTTGACACCTCGTTCTGACGAGAACCCTATATTTCAGGGGTCTACACCACATGAACATGGGCATTGACACATGCAAAACCCTAAACCCATGGCTTGGAGTGGGTGGGATGACATGGTGCACCAGTGCCCACAACATGGGGTCACCCAAGGGTTGTGGGCCCACTTTGTGGCCTGGGTAGAGCCGTTTTGCACATAAACCATGTGTGCGGGCTCCCGTGAGGTAGCTAGGCAAGGAGAACATGATTTCTTCCATGGATGGTGATCTAAGTGGTTTTTGCATGCCATATTGAAGCAGATCCCAAAAGATGGGACCACCATACACACGCGCCGTCAGACGATCCACTGTTTTGACACCTCGTTCTGACGAGAACCCTATATTTCAGGGGTCTACACCACATGAACATGGGCATTGACACATGCAAAACCCTAAACCCATGGCTTGGAGTGGGTGGGATGACATGGTGCACTAGTGCCCACAACATGGGGTCACCCAAGGGTTGTGGGCCCACTTTGTGGCCTGGGTAGAGCCGTTTTACAAGTAAACCATGTGTGCGGGCTCCCGGGAGGTAGCTAGGCAAGGAGCACATGATTTCTTCCATGGATGGTGATGTAAGTGGTGTTTGCATGCCATGCTGAAGCAGATCCCAAAAGATGGGACCACCATGCACACTCGCCGTCAGACGATCCACTGTTCTGACACCTTTTTCTGACGAGAACCCTATATTTCAGGGGTCTACACCACATGAACATGGGCATTGACTCTTGCAAAACCCTAAACCCATGGCTTGGAGTGGGTGGGATGACATGGTGCACCAGTGCCCACAACATGGGGTCACCCAAGGGTTGTGGGCCCACTTTGTGGCCTGGGTAGAGCCGTTTTGCACGTAAACCATGTGTGCGGGCTCCCGTGAGGTAGCTAGGCAAGGAGCACATGATTTCTTCCATGGATGGTGATGTAAGTGGTGTTTGAATACCATGCTGAAGTAGATCCCAAAAGATGGGACCACCATGCACACGCGCCGTCAGACGATCCACTGTTTTGACACCTCGTTCTGACGAGAACCCTATATTTCAGGGGTCTACACCACATGAACATGGGCATTGACACATGCAAAACCCTAAACCCATGGCTTGGAGTGGGTGGGATGACATGGTGCACCAGTGCCCACAACATGGGGTCACCCAAGGGTTGTGGGCCCACTCTGTGGCCTGGGTAGAGCCGTTTTGCACGTAAACCATGTGTGCGGGCTCCTGTGAGGTAGCTAGGCAAGGAGCACATGATTTCTTCCATGGATGGTGATGTAAGTGGTGTTTGCATGCCATGCTGAAGCAGATCCCAAAAGATGGGACCACCATGCACACGCGCCGTCAGACGATCCACTGTTTTGACAGCGAGAAACATGTATTTGAGGGGTGTACACCACATGAACAAGTGCATTCACACATGCAAATTGCAAAACTCATGGTTTGAAGTGTGTTAAATGACATGGTGCACCACTGCCGAAAATATGGGGTCATCCCAGGGGGTTGGTAAAAAAAGTGCCAGAAACAGGCTCCAAAGGTAGGGTAAACGGCCTCATTTCTAAGCATGTTTTTTTCGACCTTGTCTAAATGACCCAAATAAATTTCCTAGACATCTACTTTATATGTATAGACTGTTTTTGAAGATTTTTTTTATTTTCTCTGAATATTTTAGGAATATTTGAATATACAGAAATCTGATTGGTTGGACTCCTTTTTTTTCCTGAACACGGGTGGGGGTTCCGAGCGGGCACGCTAGATGGACGGTTGGGCCGTGTTGCGGTCTGGCCTTGTGCCCGTTGTGCAATGCGCCGGCCTAGGCCTGCATGCGCGGGAAGCGACGACGACGGCATGCATGCGCCCCGCAGCAGTGACTCAGCTATGCATGCATCGCCACGACTTCGCCATGAATGAGCCACAAAGCCCCGTTTCAGTTCAATCGATTCAGCTGATAGCAGACGCGCCCCCCCGTTTCAGTGTAAAACGACAACGACACGGGACAACCCCTCGACTAATGTGAGAAACGGCAACGGCTACATGCACGCGCCACTCGCGTCGTTTCATCGCCAAACAACAATCTTTGTCTCCCACGCCACATTTTTCTAGCCTATTTATACGTCTACATTCCTCTCCCACACACCACCCAGCTCCACTCCAGACACGACGCCCTTCATCCTTTTCTAGAACCCCAAAGCACCACCGGAAGATGCAGTACGTCGGACCGACCTTCGTTCGGCCGCCTACCATGCCAGAGCTGCGCTACCCGCCGGGCGTCCTCGTCGAGCGCACGCTCCGTGTGTGGGCGCAATCCAGGTGGAGGAGCCCCGTCGAGCTCGCCGACGCATTCTTCACCGCCGGCTTCGCCCACCTCCCACCGGGCTCGCCGCCGATGTTCCACCTCGAGGAGGTTCGTGACGGCGTCACCCTCAAGTTTCTCACGGTCACCCTCACCAACCCGTGGGACGCGTACGAGCTCCTCGGCCAAGTGTTCTGGTGCGGCTGCGAGTCAATCTTCTTCACGACGTACAACATCTTCACCAACTGCGAGTGCATCTTCCCCACCGAAAACCGGATGCACTCGCCTCCCCTACGAGGAGTGAGGTGTTGATGACGTACGGTGGTCGAGTAGCGCGGCCAGGGTGGAAGGAAGTTGAGGAGGAATTTCGTGAAGCTTGTCATGCATGTTTCTCTACTTTTTAGTTTTATCGTGTTTATTTAAAATGTCGTGTTTTTATATATTGTACCGTGTCGTGTCCCTGGACTTATCTATGTAACGACGGTGGACTTATCTATGTGTGTTCAAACCTGTTCGTCCTCAAATGACTACTATTTCTTGTACCAAATTGTTTACAAAACCCAACAAAAAAACAAAAAAATTCTAATCCACTAAGACAAGAATTTTAGCTATTTTCATTTTTTAAGTTGTTATTCATATATATTAAAAAATTAGTGTTAAGATTCATATTGAATTATCTATTTCATATTCAATTAGTGAATTAGTGAATTGTATATAATAGACTACACAAAGATCTGTGTGTTGAAAAATGTACAAACATGTGTTTAATAACCTAACGGAAGTGATAAAATGACTATAGATACCTTTATTACTTGTGAGTGTCAATATGTATCTATCCGTCCCACTGGTTACCAGACTACCCCTGCGAGACTACTTCCCCCGAGGTCTGCGGTCCGAGTCGAGGCAACACCCATTTTTTGCTTCATTTTTTTGATATTTAATATGTACCACCTGAACTAGCCTAATGGGCCTAATTTGGTTGGAGATGGCCCATTAGTCAAATCTAGATTGGGCTATCCACTGCGATTATTGTTGCTATCAAATGAGATAGTTGTTCCTGTTTTATATGTACCACCAGAACTAGACTAATGGGCCTAATTGGATGGAGTTGGCCCATTAGTCAAGTGTAGATTGGGCTGCTGTCTGCTGCGAGTGTTGTAGCTGTCAAATGAGCTATTTGTTGTTGTTGACTGAGAGATTTGTTGGTGTCAAGTATCACATAAGATAACAACTCCACCCTACTGCCAACACGCCGTCTTTATTTTAGATTACCAGAGGTTTTCCCCCATTTCCACTGGAAAATACCTTATCAATTATGTACAAAACGTCTGCAACACAACTGAGAAAAACTGACAATACATTTCCTATAATCAAACGCTTAGTTTGGCAAAATCTTTGTCACTACATCATGCTAACAGGATAGATCAACAGCAGCAAATAGAACATGCTTACCTAGCATCCAAGCACACAACATGGCCAAGCATGCACAACACATCAGCATATGTAGTAAGCACAACATACACATGCTTAAACACTAAGCATACTTAATTAGAAACATAGTTCACACATACTTAATTAGAAACATAGTTGAACACAGCATTAACCAAGTTTCAACACCACAAGTACGACGGAGTTTAACACAAAGACACAACTAAAGAAAGTAGGCATCAGGTAGGCAGGCAGGTCAGCATGCAGGTAGGCAGGCAGGTCGGCACCATCCTCCGCATGCTCCTACTGCCTGGGGGCGTACTTCTTGAGGAACAGGCCGTAGGCGGCATGCTTGGCCCTAATGTGTGCGGGTGTCTGCCCGCTGCCAACACTAGTGTAGGTGGCATGCTGGTACATGCCGAGGAAGTCCGTCGGCATGTCCTTGCGGCTGCACCAGGGGCACTTGAACCTCCCTGGGCCAAGAAGGTAGCGAATCTCCCCAGACCTAAGCCTGCGGAGAACATGCCTACTCTTATGGTCCCTATCCTCCCGGTTAGAACCGACTTCATCCGAAGGATCCTCCTGTTAAATGAAGTAAATTAGGTTAATTAGCTGCTATTGCATACAAACAATGTAATTACTATAAATAGAAAAGGAATGAAACAATGCAAAGTAATTATTTGTATAAATGCACATTAGTTAGTAACTATACATACCATATCTAATTTAAACAAAAACTAGTGTTTGGAATGGAACAAGTCGCTACCATGAATCCATAAGTTCGCAACAGAAAACTCATTCACCAGAAAACTTAAGCTTACGTCCTACTGGACGATTTTGAAAATCACAACATTATACACGCCTAGGCGGAAACATCCAACTCTGCGGTTTTGTCGGAAAACATACACGATCCAAAAATGAACAATAAAAGGAGGTAAAAGACTCAAAGAGTGAACCATATGTTTTATTTCATTGATCATGTATCATAACTATTACAATGTATGTAATGTGAAATTTGCTAAGTGTGGAAAGGACGTAGCTATGCTATGTTCCAAGGACGGTCTGTGTGGTGACCTTGCATACCACTGCATGTTGTAGTATGCCAGTAGTTGACATAACATGTGTGAAGTACAAATCTGCAAATATTACATCCCTTAGAGTAGTACAACAGAAGCATAGCTGGTCTTTATTTCACCCACTTAAGATTACAAGCCATATATGTACATCACATTGGAGCTCCTCCTGGGTCCATAGAGGATAACTCAAAGGTTCTAGGTGAACCCTACTTATCTTATACAATATAGGTCTAAGAAGGCTTAACACCATTTCTACTCGAGCAACTAAGTACTATACAGTTCGTGCTGCTCGACTACTACTACTACTACTACTACTACTACTAGTGTTACTCAAACGTTATCTTCTTCCGGAACCTCCCTGGTTCCGTACACGATAAGGTAGTCTATCCCCTCTACTCCTCCAGAGAGGTCTGGTTCTTCATAGAGGTCCCATCTGCTCCTTCTGGTCCTTCAGTGGCCTCCTCCAGGTGATTCAAACAATCTAAGCATGGGGTTATAAGAGGTATGAGTACGAGCGTACTCAACAAGTTCATTATAGGAAAGAGGTGTTTTATGCACTAGCTACGACATTAGACCAGAAAGTCAAATGCGAATGCAGGTTTTTATAAGCATTTCTTCAAAAGGTTGCTTTTATTTCGAAGAGCTATGTCCATCAGCCTTCACCGGGTGTCTAGAACTTCATGGAGTTCCTTTCCGGCCGCGTTCGCAGTTCCATAAACCGGAACAGGGAGTGACAGGTCATGATTCATTACACTCTGGCTGCGGGCTGAGAACGTGTTCGCGATCCGGATGCTCCCTGGAACGCATACGATCACCTCGTTGCGCTGCATGCCCGGCTCACACACATGAAGGTCATCGACCGGTATCTTGGCGATGTGCCGGAAGTTGCCCTTCAGGTCTTCAAATTCTTGTGGCCCGGGGAAATCGTGCCGGAGAACCGGACTCTCCTTGCCCAGCGGCTCAGGGACACCGGCAAAAGGTTCAACGACTAGAAGCGCTCTTCTGCCCGTGCCGGTGCTGATGTAGCACTTCGTGTTGCCTGCTCCTGGTACGAAGAGCTGGACCTGGAAACCCTCCACAACATGCGCGCGGATGCTCCGGCCGACACAGACCCCGAACAGACCGCCAAGCGCCGTGACCGCGCGTACCGGATCGCTCAGTTCGCCTCCACCAGCACCTTCATCCCTCCTCCAGCTGATATTGCTGATGAATCCTCCTCCTCCGAGGAGGAAGAAGAGGCCGAAGAGCCAACTGCTGACCCTCCAGAGCAAGCTCCAGAAGCGCCGGTCGTCCCCGAAGCTGCCCCAGAAACCCAGGATAACTCGTCCCCTCTGTATCGTACGCCCTGATCCTGCCTCAGTCAAAACAATGTCATAAAATTTCCCTAGAATGCCGGGTGGGAGATGTAACACAATACTTTAAGTCCTTTTGGTTGTGCTACTTCTAATTTAGCCGATATGCTGGTATGTTTGACTTGTAAGCTCATATATTAAGCCGATAACTTATGTGATTTGCCGGTTTGTTTTGGTTTGTTTTGATCTTGCACGGTGAAGATTCCGGATTCGTTTCCGAATTCAATCTGATGCACACTTGGTTCTTTTGCTTTGGCTCTGCCTACCTCTCTTGGGTGTTTGGCGTATGAGACTCAAAGTTCTTTTTTCCAAGCAAGCATTTTCTTGAACTTAGAAATTTTTTGAAATTTTTCACAAAAAACCGGTATAACCGGGGTTAGTTAAACTTTTCTTCGGGTCGTTTGTTTTCGGTTTCTTTTTGTGTTTTTCGCGTGCTTAGACCCTTCCGGTTTATCTTGCTTGCCATGAAGCCGGGTTGCGGACAATAGCAAATTCGAAGACTCATTTAGGTTTAGCACGTTACTAAACCGGAAAAGAAAGTTTCCAACAAACAAACCGGTATACAGAAAAAATAAACGTATTGCATGCAATTTCGGTAGAGGCAGTCCCCGAGATACATTCGAGGTGCCGAAATTTTATTAATAGCATAAGGTACAAAAATGAACTCCTTACATCACATCTTCAGGAATAGAAAGGGCAGAGTAAAGCTATGTTCCATGGGTGCTTGGTTTCCTCTCCAGACCTGTCCTTCTTTCCCTCCTTCGATTCCTGTGCATCGATCAGGTAATAGGCATCATTGTGCAGAGCCTTGCTCACAATGAAAGGCCCTTCCCATGGAGGTGAGAGTTTGTGCCGTCTCTCATTGCGCTGCACTAGACGTAACACCAGGTCTCCTTCCCGGAACACCCTCGAGTTTACCATCCGGCTATGATAGCGTCTGAGGTTTTGCTGGTATATGGCCGATCTTGCCAAAGCTATCTCTCTTTGTTCCTCAAGCAAATCAACATCGTTTTCTCGAGCCTCTTTTACCTCTTCTTCGGTATAGAGCTGCACTCTTGGTGAGTCATGGAGAATGTTGGTTGGTATGACCGCTTCTGCTATGTATACCATGAAAAATGGCGTATATCCGGTAGACCGGTTCGGTGTGGCTCTTGTGCTCCACAACATTGATGGTAGTTCATCAAGCCAACATCCTGGCATTTTTTCGAGTGGCTCAATAAGCCGCGGTTTGATACCGAAAAGCACAAGTGCGTTTGTTCTTTCAACTTGCCCATTGCCTTGTGGGTGTGCCACAGAACACACATCCAACCGGATATTGTTATCGTCACAGAACCACTTAAACTCTCCTTGAGCAAAGTTTGTTCCATTACCAGTGATGATGCTATGCGGGTATCCATACGGCAAGATGACATCTTTCAAGAATTTCACGGCTGTATGCCCATCACATTTTGCAATTGGCTTTACCTCAAGCCACTTAGTGAATTTATCGACCATCACCAAGATGTGAGTCATGCTTCCTCTTGCCGTTTTGAATGGTCCAACCATGTCCAGGCACCAAACCACAAATGACCAAGTTATCGGTATGGTTTTTAAGCCGGATGCTGGAGTATGATTTTGCTTGGCGTACCTCTGGCACTCATTGCATTTCCGGACCAAATCCTTAGCATCCTCCAAAGCAGTGGGCCAATAGAACCCATGCCGGAACACTTTGGCCACCAGCACCCTGGACGAGGCATGGTGCCCACATTCTCCTTGGCGAACTTCTAGGAGCATCTCTTTTCCTTCCTCCGGTTCCACACATCGTTGGAGGATACCGGTAACACTTCTCTTGTACATCTCACCATTGATGATGGTGTACGCCTTGGACCTTCTTTGGATCCTTCACGATTCAGTTTCATCTGCCGGCAAGTCGCTGTTGACCAGGAATTCCTTAATAGGTTTTACCCAGGTTGGTGTTTCCCGAACCGTAAACACCGGTACATCTATCCCCATGCAATCCACCATCATAGTTTCTTCCGACTTTGACCCCGAAGTCCCCGGGTTAGCCGGAACAGTGCCCGGGTTCCTTCATCAACATCCATTGGTACGATGTGGGATTCCGGTACGAAGATTGATTAAGATTCCGGACTTGGTGTGATTGATGGTTTTCTCAGGTGAGCTAAGGCTATTCCAGAAGGAATTTCTTGCCTGGACGAGCCCATCTTGGATAGAGTATCCGCGGCTTCATTTTCCGCCCGCGGTACATGGTGAAACTCACATCCGTCGAAGAATCCGGCAATCTTTTGCACATGGAACCGGTATGCGGCCATGTTGGCATCTTTTGCATCCCAATCTCCGGAACACTGCTGCACCACCAGGTCTGAATCACCATAGAAAATGATCTGGTGGACACCGATTTCTTTTGCCACCTTGAGCCCATGGACCAAGGCTTCATACCGAGCGACATTGTTCGATGCCCTGAAGTGTATTTGCAGCACGTATCTGAGGTGATCCCCTTTTGGTGAGGTGAGAACCACTCCTGCACCTAGACTCTCTTTGAGTTTGGATCCGTCAAAGTGCATCTTCCAGTATTCCACTTCCGGTTTAGGCGGCTTATATTGCATTTTGGCCCAATCAACCAGGAAATCCGCCAAAGCTTGTGATTTTATGGAGTCTCTTCTCTCATACGCCGGTACGTATGGTGATAGCTGAATCGCCCACTTAGCAATCCAGCCGCTGGCGTCTTTGTTGCCAATGATCTCCGAGATTGGTGCCTCGCTCACTACTTTCATTGGATGTTCCTCAAAATAATGTTTGATCTTAGTGGCGGCCATAAACACGCCGTAGGTCATTTTCTGGAAGTGCGGGTAATTTTGCTTTGAGAGGGAGAGCACCTCGCTTAGGTAGTATACCGACCTCTGCACGGTTTTTCCTTCCTCGACCCTTTCTACCGCAACCACAACACTCACAACCCGGTTCGTTGCCGCTATGTAAAGCAACATGAGTTCCCTTTCCAAAGGTGAAGCCAATACCAGAGCCTTGGCCAGCATGTTTTTTAGCTCCTTGAATGCTGCATCTGCCTGCGGGGTCCAGACAAAAGTGTCCGATTTTCTCATTAAGGCATATAGTGGCATGGCTTTTTCTCCCAACCGGCTTATGAACCGGCTTAGTGATGCCAACCTTCCGGTGAATTTCTGGACGTCCTTGAGATCCTGAGGTATGGTCATCCTCTCGATGGCTCGAATTTTTACCGGGATAACTTCTATACCGCGGCTTGATACCAAGAAACCGAGCTGTTTTTCGGCTGGAACACCGAAGGTGCATTTTGCCGGATTAAGTTTCATCCGGAATCTTCTCAGATTGTCAAACGTTTGACTCAGATCATCGATCAAGGTATCTTTCACCTTAGTTTTTTTTATCACAACATCATCTACATAGACTTGCATGTTTTTGCCGATTTGATCGAACATGCATTTTTGCATACAGCGCTGCTATGTTGCGTCGGCATTTCTCAAACCAAAAGGCATAGTGACATAGCAATAAGCCCCGTGTGGGGTAATGAACGCAATCTTTATGTGATCTTCCTTTTTCAAGGGAATTTGATGGAAACCGGAATAAGCATCCAGAAAAGACAACAACTCACAACCAGCGGTGGAATCGATCACCTGATCAATCCGGGGTAAAGGGAATGGATACTTCGGGCACGCCTTGTTCAGGTTGGTGTAGTCCATGCACATGTGCCACACCTTTGGAGCTTTGGGGTCTTCTTCTTTTTTCTTCTCGACCAGCACCGGATTGGCCAGCCACTTAGTATGCAGCACCTCCACGATGAAACCGGAAACCAGTAACTTTGTCACCTCTTCTCCAATGATTTTCCTACTGTCTTCTGCAAACCGGCCTAAAGGTTGTCTCACCGGCTTCCCATCCTTCCGGACATTCAAAGAGTGCTCAGCCAACTCCCTCGGCACACCCACCAAGTCATCGGTAGACCAGGAAAATATGTTCCGATTCTCACGGAGAAAGTTTACGAGCGCGCTTTCCTATGCCTCACTCAGGCCGGCGCCGATACGAACGGTGCGTTCTGGGCAAGCCGGATCCAGCACGATGTCCTTTGTCTCCTTCGTCGGCTTGAAAGCCGGTGCGCCCAAGTTGCTGCTCATGGCCGCTAAGTTTAGCTGGGAGGACTGAGCCAGCGCCACAACGGTTTGAATTCTCCTTTTTCCCTCTGCTATCACCAGCGATTCGACCAGATTTGTTCCGGCGGACGCGGTTTCTAGCGAGACTTTGTAGTTGCCCACCACAGTTAAGGGTCCATCGGGTGCCGACATCTTCATCTTGAGGTATGCGGTATGAGTTGAGGCCATGAACGCCGCCAGCGCCAGCCTCCCCAGTAGTGCATGGTAGGGGCTGTCCAGATCAACCACTTCGAACAGAAGGTTCTCAACCCGACAATTGTCACGTCCTCCGAACGATACATCCAACCGGACTTTGCCCATAGGCGAACAAGACAAGCCCGGAACAATACCGTGGAAAGTTGTGTGAGTTGCCTCCAACATGTTTTTAGTTATGCCGAGCGTATGCATGGTGTGCCGATACATGATGTTTATGCTGCTACCATTGTCCACCAACACTTTGCTAAACCGGACTCGTGTTGTTGGCCCGTGCATGATTGGATCCAGCACGAGAGCATATCTGCCCGGATTCGGCATTATCTTCGGATGATCCTTAAACGACCAGGTGATTTCCTGATCTGACCACAACATGTACCTTGGTACTGCCGGCATCACTGCTTTCACTTCCATAGAACGGCGATGCACACTTTTCCTATCCCTGGGCTCCGTGACGAACACGACACAACACATATCCGGATCCTTGTAAACGTTTCGGCCCAAAGGTGCCGGCGGTGGTGCTTGGTTGTTGCCGTGCGCCACCCGGTGAACTTCTTGCTGCTGCTGCGGACGGTTCGGCTGAGCAAAAACAGGCTGCACATTTTCCCCGGTTAGCGGCGGCGGTGGTGGTAATTTCTCGAAACCTTGGTTTCCGGCATCTTTCATCGTGCCTCTCTCCATCAACCTCTTGGTCCAGGAGCAATCTCTTGTCAGGTGGTTCGCCGGCCTGACCGGATTAGGTGTGTGCCACCGGCATGGTTGATACATTGCGGATTCCATGGTGTACTTCTCCTGGTCTTGCCACAGTTTCTTCTCAACCCATTGCTTTTTTGGACCAGCCCATGGCTAGGTTCCGGTTTTCTGTCTTTGGCTTCCGCTGGCGCCGGAATTATCCTGCACCGCGGCCACTTGTTGCGGACCATATCTCCTATCCGGAAAATCCTCTCTCCATTTGTTGTTCTGGATATCCCGGTAATGATCCAGACGCGGTGGCCCCTTTGCCAAAGGATCGCCCGTGAGTGCCGGTTGCATTGGGTCTCCCAACGCGTAGCTATCTGCTATTCGTATCGTCTCAGCGAGAGTGGTTGGCATTCTTCTTTGTAGCTTTTGCCACAGTGGGGAAGCTCTCCGGCACCCATTGCAGAACCAAGCAATTGCTTGTGCGTCTATCACACCCTCACAAGAAGTTCTCACGGAGTTCCACCTGGTCAGATAAACCCGGTATGTTTCATTTTCCCACTGCTGGTGTTGGAGATATGCCCAAGAGGCAATAATAAAATGGTTATTATAATATATCTTTGTGTTTATGATAAATGTTTACATACCATGCTATAATTGTATTAACCGAAACATTGATACATGTGTGTTATATAAACAACAAGGAGTCCCTAGTAAGCCTCTTGTATAACTAGCTTGTTGATTAATAGATGATCAAGGTTTCATGATCATGAACATTGGATGTTATTAATAAAAAGGTTATGTCATTATGTGAATGATATAATGGACATACACCCAAATAAGCGTAGCATAAGATCACGTCATTAAGTTCAAGTTGCTATTAGCTTTCGATACATAGTTACCTAATCCTTCGACCATGAGATCATGTAAATCACTTATACCGGAAGGGTACTTTGATTACATCAAACGCCACCTGCGTAAATGGGTGGTTATAAAGGTGGGATTAAGTATTCGTAAAGTATGAGTTGAGGCATATGGATAAAGAGTGGGATATTGTCCATCCCGATGACGGATAGATATACTCTGGGCCCTCTCGGTGGAATGTCATCTGATTAGCTTGCAAGCATATGAATGGTTCATAAGAGATCACATACCACGGTACGAGTAAAGAGTACTTGTTGGAGACGAGGTTGAACAAGGTATCGTGATACCGATGATCAAACCTCGGACAAGTAAAATATCGCGTGACAAAGGGAATCGGTATCGTATGTAAATGGTTCAATCGATCACTAAAGTCATCGTTGAATATTTGGGAGCCATTATGGATCTCCAGATCCCGCTATTGGTTATTGGTCGGAGAGAAGTCTCAACCATGTCTGCATAGTTCACGAACCGTAGGGTGACACACTTAAGGTTTGATGTCGTTTAAGTAGATATGGAATTTTGGAATGGAGTTCGAAGTTTTGTTCGGAGCCTCGGATGGGATCCAGGACATCACGAGGAGTTCCGGAATGGTTCGGAGAATAAGATTCATGTATAGGAAGTCATATTCCAAGTTTGGAAATGATCCGGTGCATTTATGAAAAGTTCTAGAAGGTTCTAGAAAAGTCCGGAAGAAATCGCCATGGAAGGTGGAGTCCCAGGTGGACTCCACCTTGCATGGACGGCCAACCCTAAGGGGGAGGAGTCCCAGGTGGACTCCACCATAGGGGCCGGCCAACCCCCCCCCCCCCAAGGAAAGGTGGGAGTCCCACCTTGAGTAGGACTCCCATCTTGAGGAGGTTTCCCACCTTATGGCAAGTTTTGGGTTGGGGTCTTATTCGAAGACTTGTAATCCAACTCTTGGGGGTTCCACCTATAAAAAGAGGGACAAGGGGAGGGTGGCCGGCCACTCAAGCCTCCAACCTTGGCCGCCCCCCTTGAGGCCGGCGCCCAAGCCCCCCTCTCCCCAAACCCTAGCTACCTCTCCTCCACATACAACTCCCGCAGCGCATAGGCGAAGCCCTGCCGGAGTTCTCCACCACCACCGCCACCACGCCGTCGTGCTGTCGGGATTCCGAGGAGGATCTACTACTTCCGTTGCCCACTGGAACGGGGAGGAGTACGTCTTCTTCATCAACACCGTACGTGTGACCGAGTACGGAGGTGCTGCCCGACTGTGGCACCGTCAAGTTCTTCTACGCGCTTTTGCAAGCGGTCAAGATCTTCTACGCGCTTTTGCAAGCGGCAAGTGATCGACTACATCCACCACGATATGTAATCTCGTTAGGCTTTGGAAATCTTCGAGGGTTAGTCTCATGATCTTCTCGTTGCTACCATTTACTAGATTAGATCTTGGCTTGTGTTTTCGTTCTTGCGGTAGGAAATTTTTTGTTTTGTATGCTACGAATCCCTTCATTGGTATCAGAGCCGTGTCTATGCATAGATTGGTTGCACGAGTAGAACACAATTTTTTTGTGGGCGTTGATGCTTTGTTGTCTTTAGTTCATGTACTTTGCATCTTGCGGCATAGTGGGATGAAGCGGCTCGGGCTAACTTTACATGACCGCGTTCATGAGATTTGCTCCACGCTCTACATGCAACTTTTATTGCATAAGTGGCTTTGCGGGTGTCTGTCTCTCCCACTATAGTGAAGATCCAATTTACTCTTTCTATTGACAACATTAGTATCACCGTTGTGGTTCATGTTCGTAGGTAGATTGGATCTTACTGGAAAACACTAAACCACGTAAAATATGCAAACCAAATTAGATGCATCTAACTTGTTTTTGCAGGGTTTGGTGATGTGATATGGCCATGATGTGATGATGAATATGTATGAGATGATCATTATTGTATTGTGGCAACTGGCAGGAGCCTTATGGGTGTCTTTATATTTCATGTTGTAGTATTATTTCAAAGTAGTTGTAATAGTTGCTACACACGGTGAACAACCATGAAGACGGTGCCATGGACCTTGACGCTACGCCGACGATGATGGAGATCATGCCCGTTGATGATGGAGATCATGTCCGTGCTTTGGAGATGAAGATCAAAGGCGCAAAGACTAAAGGGCCATGTCATATCACATATGAATTGCATGTGATGTTAATCCTTTATGCATCTTATTTTGCTTAGATCACGACAGTAGCATTATAAGATGATCCCTCACATTAATATCAAGATAATAAAGTGTTCTCCCCTCGTATGCACCGTTGCTACAGTTCGTCGTTTCGAAGCATCTCGTGATGATCGGATGTGATAGACTCTACGTTCACATACAACGGGTGTAAGCCATGTTTGCACACGCGGAATACTTGGGTTTGCTTGGCGAGCCTAGCATGTACAGACATGGACTCGGAACACAGGAAACCGAAAGGTTGAACACGAGTCATATGGATGATATGATCAACATGTTGATGTTCACCATTGAAGCTACATCATCTCACGTGATGATCGGTTTTGCTGTAGTGGATGTGGATCGTGTGCCACTTAACAACTATGAGGGATGTTGTATTAAGTGGGAGTTCATTAGTAATTAGATTAAAACTTGAACTAATTATCATGAACATAGTCTGAATAGTATTTTGAATTAAATTTGTAGAATTGTCATCCGTTTACTACCATGCGTTAGTCTTGTAATTAAGATTGAAATACTGTTAAATCTGATAAGTAACTTTACGGACTGGTACCGTATTGTTAAAGAATCAAGAAATGATTAAGTCTTATTGCAAACTTTTAGTAAACCTCACATTGTTGATTCAAAGAACAATGGTTTCAATTAGTACCTAAAATCATCTTGTCTCCATGAAACTTGAAGTTCAAATCCGTTTGAAATTAAAGTAAGGAGCTGGAAATTTTGTTTTCAGAAATAAGCGAGGTATGAGATATATGTGATATCTAAGACCTTATTGCAAGGTGATAGAAAATAATTTGGTGAGAGTACATACACTCATAAGTTTTATGGGAATGTACGAAGGTTGAAGACGTCAGGCGTCTCAATCCTCCAACTATTGGGGCACCAACAATATTCGCATATCCATGAAGTGATCGTCCTTAGTATGCACCGTTGCTAAGACTCGTCGTTTCGAAGCATCTCGTGATGATCGGGTGTTATATTTTCTACGTGTGCATACAACGGGTGCAAGCCAGATTTGCGCATGCGAATACTGAGGTTATACTTTACGAGCCTAGCATGTACAGACATGGTCTCGGAAAGTCATCATGATATGATGGATAAAATTATGAGTGAAATTGTTCATCATATTACGAAGTTACTAATAGTGAAATATGGAACACTTGTCATATGATGATCAACTTCAAAGTAAGAACCTCAAGGTTATTGGTATTTGACCAATGGACCTAGAAGTTATTGAAGGTGAAGTGTTTTCTGAGAATGAGGAAAGCTAAAAGAGAAACTACAAAAGATATTTTGGTAGAAAGAAAGAAAAGACTAGAAAGTCTAGCTCCGGTGTATATACATGATATACATGTTATGGATGTATTCCTTGTTTTGTCACATAATGAAATTCTTGGGTATTTGTACCGGATTGGTTGGTATGAGATGTCATACAATACAACGCAATACAAGAATATAATGGCCTAAGTGACTGATAAGGAATATGGTAATAATGCACGTTTGGAACATAATAAAGTGTTATTATGTTTGTCGTTGGCATTCTACCTAGCCCTTAGAATTTATAATAAAGAACTTAATAATTGTTATTTTGCTCTGGTCCAATAAAAACAATGAGTTGTTCAAATTATGACATTACTCCATGTACGATGGATAAGTTATTATAAATCTTAATGGTGAAACACACATACATAACACTGACGCTAAACTGCCATAAGGCAAATGATTTGAATTCCACTTATTTGTGGAACCGCCATTTAGGTCATGTTAGAAAGGAATGCATGAAGAAACTCCATGCAAATGGATTTTTGGAGTCAATTGATTTTTGAATCGTTTGGCGCTTGCAAATCTTTTCTAAAATGGAATGACTAAAATACCGTTCATAGGCCAAGAGTTGAACGGGAAACTAACTTAGTGGAAACATACATGATGATGTATGTGGTTCACTGGGCATAGTTATGTGCGGGAGATTCTTCTACTTCATGAAAACTTCCAACAATGAATTGAGTATATATATGTGGATATATTCGATAAGGAAGAAGTTTGAAACATTTGAATGGATTCAAATAAATTTCAGCATGAAGTGGAAATCATCGTAATAGAAAAGTCAAATATCTATGATTGGATCATGGTGGAAATATTTGAATTACGAGTTTTAGCGAACATCTAAGAGAGTTATGAAATTGTTCTACAACTCACATTTCTTGGAGTATCATAATGATGATGGAGTATCCAAGAGATGTATCCAAACCTTGTTGGATTAATGATGAGATAATATAATTTGACGCCATTATATTTTTTTGTGGATTATGCTTTAGAGACTACCGCTTGTACACTGAATAGAGCATCATCATGATCCATTGAAATGACACCATACGAGTTATGGCATGGGTATGAACCCTAATATACTTTTTCTTAAATTTTGGTATGCATAGCATAACTAAATGAGTTTACAACCAAAATCGATGAATGTCTTTGTTGGTTATCCCAGAGAATTGATTGGGAATTCTTTCCACTATGAAGTAAAATACAAAAGTGTTTGTTAAAGTTACTTGCTTATTTCCAAGAAATTGTTTTCTAGCGAAGTATTTGAGTGGGAGGACTATAGAACTTGATAAGGTTGATGAACCTGAGCATGATGATCAGAGTAGGGCAGCATCAGAAATAGGTTCTGGAAGCGGCCACGATGATCATGGCTCCCATGACTACAAAGTATTTTAGCCATGGAGATCGAAGTACCTATTGAACCTTGTAGGTTTGGTTTACTTTGTGATCAAATAAATGATTTGTGGACAAAGGATTCTTTTTTTTGAACAATGATAAATCAACTACATACAAAGAAGTTATGATGGGCCCTGACTCCGTTAAAAATGGCTATGTGCCATGAAATCGAAGATATGTGAATACCTTTTGAAAGTAAATGAATCTATGAGATTGATGGACTTGGATGACATATCCTTGAAGAAGCTCGACTTGTCGAAAAGTTCAAAGAGTTGACTACGATAAGATTATATCTTCTGTAGCAATGCTTATAGTCTATGTGGATTATTCTAGTAATCGCTACATATTTCTTTTATGAGATATGTTAGTAGGATGACATAATATATTACTTAACAGAAGTGTGTATTAAAGGTGTATACAAGATACAACCAAGAGTTTTGCTATTCCGTAGAATACTAGATAGGAATACGAACTTCAATTGGATGAAGTGAGTATTGCGGAGTTGGAATCTTCACCGGATGAAATAGTCAAAGAGTTTTTGATTTCATCAGAAACGATGAAGATGCTTGCATTTGAAAGAAATTAAGTGGGAGCGCTGAGACATATTTGTAAAGGATTTCTATTTTCGTGCCCTCGGGTCCTTAGTTGTACTCAGTTTTCCCCATCCCCTTAGTTTTTCCTCAGTTTTCCCCAAGCGTATGTCTGAAACCCGCAGAAGGAGCTCAGACGGAAGGAATCCGTTTATTTCGACGTTCTGTGCTGACGTGTTGCGCCGCGTCATTGATACGTCCAATTTGCATCACTATTTTGTATCATAATTTGCTGTTATTCATTGATATATTTCATATTGGGATACAATACTTATGTTATTTCATCTATTTTGCATGTTTCATCATCATTGGAGGATCAAGCACCGGAGCCGGATTCCGCTGGAAAAAGCACCGTCGAACGCAATATTTCGGAAGATCAACCGTGGAAGGGAATTTCACGTAAATTCCTATTTTTCCGGATGACGGAGGGAGCCAAAAGGGGAGCAGAGAGGAGCCATCGTGGGCCCAGACCACGGGCGGCGCGGCCCAAGGCCCGGCCGCGCCACCCTATGCTCCGGGGGCCCCACAGCCCCTTTCGCCTCCTTTTCTTCGCGTACTCCTTCGTCCCGAAAACCTAAGCCACGGAGAGGACCTCACGAAGGGTTACGGCCGCCTCGCGGGGCGGAGAACACCGAGAGAGAAAGAGCTCTCCGGCGGGCGGTGAATCCGCCGGGGAAATTCCCTCCCGGAGGGGGAAATCGACGCCATCGCCATCGTCATCGAGCGGGACATCATCTCCATCATCATCATCATCATCTCCACCATCTACACCGCCATCACCACCGCTGCACCTCGTCATCGCTGTAGCAATTCGGGTTAAATCTTGATTGTTTGATAGGGGAAACTCTCCCGGTGTTATTCTATACTTGTTGTAGATGCTATTGAGTGAAACCATTGAACCAAGGTTTATGTTCAGATTGTTATTCATCATCATATCACCTCTGATTGTATTCCATATGATGTCTCGTGAGTAGTTCGTTTAGTTCTTGAGGACATGGGTGAAGTCTAAATGCTAGTAGTGAATTATGGTTGAGTAATATTCAATGTTATGATATTTAAGTTGTGGTGTCATTCTTCTAGTGGTGTCGTGTGAACGTCGACTACACGACACTTCACCATTTATGGGCCTAGGGGAGTGCATCTTGTATTCGGTTGCTAATTGCGGGGTTGCTGGAGTGACAGAAACCTGAGCCCCCGTTAGTATATCGATGCAGGAGGGATCGCAGGATCTCGCAGTTTAAGGTCGTGGTTAGATTTATCTTAATTACTTTCTTGTAGTTGCGGATGCTTGCAAGGGGTATAATCACAAGTATGTATTAGTCCTAGGAAGGGCGGTGCATTAGCATAGGTTCACCCACACAACACTTATCAAAACAATGAAGATTATTAAACCACATGAAGCGAAAGTACTAGACTAAAATCCCCGTGTGTCCTCGTGAACGTTTGGTCATTATAAGTAAACAAACCGGCTTGTCCTTTGTGCTAAAAAGGATTGGGCCACTCGCTGCAATTATTTCTCTCGCATTTTATTTACTTGTACTTTATTTATCCGCAATATCAAAACCCCCGAATACTTGTCTCGTGAGCATTTACGGTGAATCCTCCATCGAAACCGCTGCCAACACCTTCTCGCTCCTCGTTGGGATCGACATTCTTACTTATCGAAGATACTACGATACACCCCCTATACTTGTGGGTCATCAAGACTATTTTCCGGCGCCGTTGCTGTGGAGTGAAGCGCTATTGGTAAGCGGAATTGGTAAGGAAATTTACTCGTTTGTGCTGATTTTATTTCTTCCTCGCTCCTATAAATCATTATGGAGAGATCTTCTCTTCAATTTCTATTTGGGAAATCTACTACTACCGCAACGGTAGTGGATGAAGCGCCAGGTGAGGAAGTAGTACCATATAAAATACCTATGAAAATTATTGAACGTGTTATGGATAACCGCTATGAAGGGGATGGAACTGTTCATCCTGGTGATCATTTATTGTTTTTGCATGAATTATGCGGGTTATTCAAATGTGCAGGTATTTCTATGAATGAAGTTAGGAAGAAACTATTCACTATATCGCTGTCTGGTAAAGCAGCGCATTGGTATAAATTGCTGAAGAATGGTGATTCTATTGATTGGGAGGACATTGTGCCTTTATTTTATTCCAAATTTTATCCTCCAAGTGAAATTCACAAAGATCGGAACCGCATATATAATTTCTGGCCTCATGATGGAGAGAGTATTGCCCAAGCTTGGGGGAGATTGAAGTCTTTAATGCTCAAATGCCCCATTCATGAGCTTCCTGGTAATGTTATTATTGATAATTTCTATGCAAGACTTTCTTTTCAAGACAAGACCTTGCTCGGATACTTCTTGTTCGGATCATTTACACGCAAGAATGAAGAGTTTAAAAGGGACCTTCTTGATCGGATCCAAGAAAATACCGAAGGATGGGAGAACGACAAAGATAGAGAATCAGGTATAATTTATGATTATAAATGCATTGAAGCTTTTATGGATACCGATAAATTTCGTAATATGAGTGCTACATATGGTCTTGATTCCCAAGTTGTTGCAAATCTTTATAAAGCTTTTGCCTCTCATTATGAACTGCCTAAGAAGAATTTTGATAAGTATCATGAACCGTATAAAGATAAAATTGATTCATCTCGTAAACAAATGTGTAGTGGTTGAAACTCGTTGATAATGTTATTCCCGAAGCTTATATTGAAAAAACTCCTTTCCCTGCTAAAATGAAGGAGTACTCTGTCATATCTAGTGCGGTTAATAAAAGTGAAAAGAAACCTAAAGAACCTGAAGAACAAATTAAAATTGAACCTGCTGTTGCAATAGTTAAAGATCTTGTGACTGAAAACGTGGAGGATGGTCATATTATTTTTTGTGAAGATGCTTCTAATATTGTTTCACATCCTAATAAATCCAAACAAGTTAGTGTTCCTATGCTATCTCGTTAGAATTGGTGATCATTGCTATTATGGTTTATGTGATATTGGTGCAAGTGTTAGTGCTATTCCTTATGAGCTTTACACGGAGATTATGCACGAAATTGGTTCTTGTGAACTTGAAGATATTGATGTGGTTATTCATTTGGCTAATAGAGAAACTATTTCTCCAATTGGTATTGTTCGAGATGTGGAAGTTCTATGTGGTAAGATTAAATATCCTGCTAACTTTTTGGTACTTCGTTCTGCTGCTAGTGATCATTGTCCTATCATTTTTGGTAGACCTTTTCTAAATACTTGTGGACTATTATAGATTGTAAGAAAGAGAAAATTTTGACTAGATTTGCTGGTGAACCTTATGAATTTAACTTTTCTAAATTTACCAAAACTCCTTATAAACTCGACTCGCCTAGTAATGATTTTAAAATGGAGCAGTGTGCATCTATTGTTCTTGTTCCTAATAATCCCTTGCAGCAACATTTGGAGAATAGTGAAAGTGAAGCTTTTAGGAAAGAAAGAGATGAGCTTGAGGAAATTTTTCTTCGCCAACCTATTCTCAAGCATGATTTACCAGGTGGAAGATTTGGGTACAACACCGCCACCAAAGGAAGATCCTGTTTTTGATTTAAAGCCTTTACCCGATAATCTTAAATATGCTCATATTGATGATAAGAAAATATATCCTGTTATTATTAGTTCTAAGCTTTCAGAGATTGAGGAAGAAAGGTTATTGGAAATATTGAAGAAACACCGAGGAGCTATTGGCTATACTCTTGATGATTTGAAAGGGATTTCTCCTTCTATTTGCCAACATGCTATTAATATGGAAGATGATGCAAAGCCTGTTGTTGAACATCAACGTCGTCTAATTCCGAAGATGAAAGAGGTGGTAAGGAATGAGGTATTAAAAATCCTTGAAGCTGGTATTATATATCCTATTGCTGATAGTAGATGGGTTAGTCCTGTGCATTGTGTTCCTAAGAAGGGAGGAATGACTGTTGTGCCTAATGATAATGATGAGCTTATTCCTCAAAGAATAGTTGTAGGTTATAGAATGTGCATTGATTTTCGAAAAGTTAATAAAGTTACTAAGAAAGATCATTACCCTTTACCCTTTATTGATCAAATGCTAGAAAGGTTATCTAAAAATACTCATTTTTGCTTTCTTGATGGTTATTCTGGGTTTTCACAAATTGTTGTTAAAGCTAAAGATCAAGAGAAAACCACTTTTACTTGTCCTTATGGAACTTATGCTTATAGGTGTATGCCTTTTGGTTTATGTAATGCTCCCGCTACTTTTCAAAGATGCATGTCCGCTATTTTTCATGGTTTTTGCGAAAGTATTGTAGAGGTGTTCATGGATGATTTTTCTGTCTATGGGAATTCTTTTGATAATTGCCTGCGAAACCTCGATGAAGTTTTGCAGAGATGTGAAGAAACTAACCTTGTTCTTAATTGGGAGAAATGCCACTTTATGGTTAATGAAGGAATTGTATTGGGACATAAAATTTCCGAGAGAGGTATTGAAGTTGATAGAGCTAAAGTTGAAGCAATTGAGAAGATGCCCTACCCGAGGGATGTTAAAGGTATTCGTAGTGTTCTTGGTCATGCTGGGTTTTATAGGAGATTTATTAAAGATTTCTCTAAAATTTCAAAGCCTCTTACTAATCTTCTTCAAAAAGATGTACCTTTTGTTTTTGATGATGATTGTAAGGAAGCTTTTGAAACTCTAAAGAAAGCCTTAACAACCGCTCCCGTAGTTGAACCTCCCGATTGGAATTTGCCTTTTGAAATTATGTGTGATGCTAGTGATTTTGCTGTAGGCGCTCGTTCTTGGACGAGTGGGTAGATAAAAAGTTAAATGTTATTCATTATGCTAGTAAGACTCTTGATGCTGCTCAAAGAAATTATGCTACAACTGAAAAGGAATTGTTAGTCGTAGTCTTTGCTTGTGATAAGTTTAGACCCTATATTGTTGATTCAAAAGTTACAATTCATACCGATCATGCTGCAATTAGATACCTTATGACAAAGAAAGATGCTAAGCCAAGGCTTATTAGATGGGTACTTCGTTGCAAGAATTTGATTTACATATTATAGATAGGAAAGGTGCCGATAATCCCGTTGTCGATAATTTGTCTAGATTGGAAAATATTGCTTATGATCCTGTTCCCGTTAATGATAGTTTTCCAAATGAACAATTGGCTGTAATAAAGGTGAGCTCGCGAGAGAGCCCTTGGTATGCGGATTATGCTAACTTTATTGTTTCGAAGTATTTGCCTCCAACCTTTTCAGCTCAGCAAAGGAGGAAATTCTTTTATGACTTGAGGCATTATTTTTGGGATGACCCACACTTATATAAAGAAGGAGTGGATGGTATTATGCGAAGATGTGTTCCTGAATATGAACAACAGGAGATATTGAATAAATGTCATGGAAGTGTTTATGGAGGACATCACGCTGGAGATAGAACCGCGCAAAAGGTTCTACAATAAGGTTTTTATTGGCCAACACTCTTCAAAGATGCAAGGAAATTTATTCTATCTTGTGATGAATGTCAAAGAGTTGGTAATATCTCTAGACGCAATGAAATGCCTATGAATTATACTCTTGTTATTGAACCATTCGATTGTTGGGGATTCGACTTCATGGGTCCTTTCCCTTCTTCAGACGGTAACACTCATATACTTGTCGCCGTTGATTATGTTACTAAATGGGTAGAAGCTATACCTACAAAAAGTGCTGATGGTGAGACCTCTATAAAAATGCTTGTAGATATTATATTTCCTAGATTTGGAGTACCTAGATATATTATGACCGATGGAGGTTCTCATTTCATTCATGGAGGTTTTAGAAAAACTCTTGCTAAGTATGGTATTAATCATAGAATTGCTTCTGCTTATCACCCTCAAACTAGTGGTCAAGTAGAATTATCAAATAGAGAGATTAAAGCTATCTTGGGTAAGACTGTTAATAAATCTAGGAAGAATTGGGCTAGCAAATTGAAAGAAGCACTATGGGCTTATAGAACTGCTTATAAAAATCCTATGGGAATGTCACCTTATAAAATGGTTTATGGAAAAGCTTGTCATTTACCTTTAGAACTAGAGCACAAAGCTTATTGGGCTGTTAGAGAACTAAATAAAGATCCTAAATTAGCCGGTAATAAGAGGTTGTTGCAATTAAGTTCTCTAGATGAATGGAGAAGTGAAGCTTATGAAAATGCTAAACTCTTTAAAGAAAAAGTTAAGAAGTGGCATGATAGAAGGATCATCAAAAGAGAATTTAATGTTGGAGATCAAGTTCTATTATATCGGTCTCGTCTCGCATTCTTTGCGGGGAAATTACTCTCGAAGTGGGAAGGACCATATGTTGTTGAGGAGGTGTATCGTTCGAGAGCAATTAAAATTAGCTCTCTCCAAGGCAATGCCACACAAGTGGTGAATGGACAAAGACTCAAGCATTATATCTCGGGCGATTCTTATAATGTGGATGTTGATATTATTCAAGTGGAAACACCGGAGGCTTTCATCAAAGGACAAATTGACAGTCCGCCAGAACTCGACTTTGAATAGGTAACAGTACAGGTAATAAAAAGTCCGCGTTTACCTTTCCGAACATTATTTCTGCTGTTTTTAGAAAATATGAAAAATTACGAGTTCGAAACGGAGTGGAAAGGACGCACGAGGGCGTGCCACCATAGGCCGGCGCGGCCTGACCTGGGCCCGCGCCGACCTATGGTCTGGCCGCCTCGTTGCCCCTTTCCGACTCTGGTTCGATCTAGTACCTTCCTTTTGTCGCGAAAATTTTTGCTATATAATCCCCCGGACCCCTAGAGGTCCGTAATATCGTTTTCTCGTCGTGTTTTGTTTCGAGCTGTTTTCTGCCAGGATCTGCTTCGGATCTAGATCCACCATGTCCTCTTCGGGAACTCAGAAGGACAGCTTCTTTGAGGACGTCGTCAACCCGTACATGAACGAGCTGAAGATGCACCCCAAAGAGTTGCTGCTCGTGGATGGAGAGTTGCAGATCAAAGATGTCCAGGGTCCTAAGGGAGAAGGGAGTTTGGAAGACAGGATGGAGAAACTGGAACAAGAGGTTTTCAACTACAAGAAGATGGCTGAGCGTGAAGTGGATATCTTTCACAAGATTGTGTCTGAACTCATTGATGGGCACAAGAAGGAGACTCGCAAAGCTGTGGGACGATATCTTCTCACTTCACGACACCACCAACAAACTCCAGTGCTCAACTCTATGATATTCATAATCAAAACTCGTGAGTATGAAAATAGGTTTAAGCGCATAAGTCATGCTCGCTAGTTTCAGGTTTCCGGAGACCAAGATGTCTTTTGTTGATGGAGGGCCTCTTCCATGGAAGTCCGATGACGACAAAGATTCACCATCATCACCGAAGGAGTAATTCATCATCGGTATTGGCATCCCCTTGGTTTGTTCCAAGCTTGGGGAGTGCCGCGGTATCACATCATCATTACCTTTATCTTTTACTATCAAGTAGTGTCATATCATGAGTAGGGAAGTTATCATATGGAATAGTATGCAATGTGGAAGTATCTCTCTTAGTTAGTTATCTATGTATCCGTTGGTGTGAGTTATCGTTATGGAATATTAATGAGAAGTCTTATCATTTACGTTTTGCACACCTTATTTTAGTTTGCAATCTCCATTATATGATTACTCTTGACATGAGTATTGATATCACTTTGGGAGCATCGAGTAAATCTATTTGGTTTTGGCAAACTTAGCATTGGTCAATAGCAACAACACCCTGATGTTTTAATAAAAGAGAGAAATACACTTAGATACATTACTCCATTATCTCTATGCTTAGTATTCTTAAGTTAAAATTGCTTGTGCTTATGAGAAAGATGCATGATTGTTTCTATCATATGTATATTTGTTTGTTTCCCTCAACCTTTATGCTTGCTATCAAACCTTGCTAGCCAAAGACCTGTATTGAGAGGAGATGCTTCTCATACATCCATAACCTTAGACCAAACCTATGCCATTTGTGTCCACCATACCTACCTACTACATGGTATTTTCTGCCATTCCAAGTAAATACTTCATGTGCTACCTTTAAATTATTCAAACTATTACTCCTTATTTGTGTCAATGTTCTATAGCTCATGAGGAAGTATGTGGTGTTTTATCTTTCAATCTTGTTGGGCGGACTTTCACCAATGGACTAGCGGCACATCCGCCTATCCAATAATTTTGCAATAAGAGCTGGCAACGGGGTTCCCAGCCCCAATTAATAACTTTCATTAATAATTCTCTTCACATGTTTTGCTCTGAGTTATCAGTAAGCAACTTAATTTTGCAATAGACACTCCTCCATGGTATGTGAATGTTGGAAGGCACCCGAGGATTCGGTTAGCCATGGATTGAGAAAGCCAAGGTTGGGGGAGTGTCATCCTTAATAAAACTAAAATACATGTGTAAACAAAAGAGAAGGGGGATGATCTACCTTGCTCGGTAGAGATGCCGTCCCTCATGGGAGCCGCTCTTGGAAGGTTCGTTTGGCAAGGGGGTTAGAGTGCCCGCTACCATTCGTTGACAACAACAAACACCTCTCAAAATCTTACTTTTATTCTCTTTATATGATTTCAAAACTTGAAAAGCTCTAGCACATGATTTAATCCCTCGCTTCCCTCTCGCGAAGGGCCTGTCTTTTACTTTTATGTTGAGTCGATAAACCTATTTCTCTCTATCTCAAGCAAGCAATTGAGTTGTTGTGAACCAATCATTTATGCTATGATTCAGCTTAATCATGTCTTTTATGCTTTCTTGTTCAGTACCAATTTTATTTGAATGAATATGGCTTTGAAGTTATCAATGATTATGAAGAGATTGTCATGCTTAAATATGAAGGCTCAGCAATAAAATCTAATATGAAAGCTTTGCTTAGAAGTACAATCCGTTAGTAGTTCTCTGGCCAAGAACGAAGTTTGCCATCACCAGCTATGATTTCTTATGCACCTTTATTTGTGACTTCTCTTTACCTATTTCAAGATGAGTTATATGAGGAAGTTGTTTACTAGAATGTCTTGTGTGAATGAATATGATGCTTCTTGTCCGTATTTTATTTATCGACTCTTCACTCCATAAACATGTGGTCTTGTTTATCGAGCTCAGTTTCGCTTGGGGACAAGCGAGGTCTAAGCTTGGGGGGAGTTGATACGTCCAATTTGCATCACTATTTTGTATCATAATTTGCTGTTATTCATTGATATATTTCATATTGGGATACAATACTTATGTTATTTCATCTATTTTGCATGTTTCATCATCATTGGAGGATCAAGCACCGGAGCCGGGATTCTTCCGGAAAAAGCACCGTCGTAACGCAATATTTCGGAAGATCAACTCGTGGAAGGGAATTTCACGTAAATTCCTATTTTTCCAGTATGACGGAGGGAGCCAAAAGGGGGAGCAGAGAGGAGCCATCGTGGGCCCGGACCACGTGGCGGCGCGGCCCAAGGCCCGGCCGCGCCACCCTGTGCTCTGGGGGCCCCACAGCCCCTTTCGCCTCCTTTTCTTCGCGTACTCCTTCGTCCCGAAAACCTAAGCCACGGAGAGGACCTCACGAAGGGTTACAGCCGCCTCGCGGGGCGGAGAACACCAGAGAGAAAAGAGCTCTCCGGCGGGCAGGAATCCGCCGGGGAAATTCCCTCCCGGAGGGGGAAATCGACGCCATCGCCATCGTCATCGAGCGGGACATCATCTCCATCATCATCATCATCATCTCCACCATCTACACCGCCATCACCACCGCTGCACCTCGTCATCGCTGTAGCAATTCGGGTTAAATCTTGATTGTTTGATAGGGGAAACTCTCCCGGTGTTATTCTATACTTGTTGTAGATGCTATTGAGTGAAACCATTGAACCAAGGTTTATGTTCAGATTGTTATTCATCATCATATCACCTCTGATTGTATTCCATATGATGTCTCGTGAGTAGTTCGTTTAGTTCTTGAGGACATGGGTGAAGTCTAAATGCTAGTAGTGAATTATGGTTGAGTAATATTCAATGTTATGATATTTAAGTTGTGGTGTCATTCTTCTAGTGGTGTCGTGTGAACGTCGACTACACGACACTTCACCATTTATGGGCCTAGGGGAGTGCATCTTGTATTCGGTTGCTAATTGCGGGGTTGCCGGAGTGACGAAACCCGAGCCCCCGTTAGTATATCGATGCGGGAGGGATCGCAGGATCTCATAGTTTAAGGCTGTGGTTAGATTTATCTTAATTACTTTCTTGTAGTTGCGGATGCTTGCAAGGGGTATAATCACAAGTATGTATTAGTCCTAGGAAGGGCGGTGCATTAGCATAGGTTCACCCACACAACACTTATCAAAACAATGAAGATTATTAAACCACATGAAGCGAAAGTACTAGACTAAAATCCCCGTGTGTCCTCAGGAACGTTTGGTCATTATAAGTAAACAAACCGGCTTGTCCTTTGTGCTAAAAAGGATTGGGCCACTCGCTGCAATTATTTCTCTCGCATTTTATTTACTTGTACTTTATTTATCCGCAATATCAAAACCCCCTGAATACTTGTCTGTGAGCATTTACAGTGAATCCTCCATCGAAACTGCTGCCAACACCTTCTGCTCCTCGTTGGGATCGACATTCTTACTTATCGAAGATACTACGATACACCCCCTATACTTGTGGGTCATCAGTCATCTGTGGGGCCGCGTCGTGTGGGGCCGCGTCGCGTGGGGCTAGTAGAAAGGGACCGCGTGGGACAGGACGAGAAGTGTTTGGTTGCACGTGAGCAGGAGCTGGGTTTTGTCTCTCTCGGCCCAAATTGGCATTTTTAAGAGCACCTTTTCCTCTCTTTCTCTCTCTGTCTTTTTCACCAAATTAGTATCAAATCTAGAGAAGCTTCTATTTCTGTCTTTCTTCAATATGGCAGCAAATCTAGTAGCAAATCTCTGGGGTTATTTATGCCTTTTGGCCCTCGTTTTTTGCCCAATATGGCAACAAATCTAGTAGCAAATCTAGAAGCTAGTATATGATAAATTCACAACAGCATAATCAGAAAACTAAGTATAATACATAGGGAAACTGCATACAGCAGCCAAAAGCAGCCAATAACGTTGTAATATACAAGAAGCACGCAATGTATGGACAACAAGAAGATTAGGATGAATGAATTTGTTCTTCATTCCTCCTCATATATTTCTTCGTCGCTCCATTCATGCATTACCCCAAGGAAATATTCATTGAACTCCTTCCGTCTGCAGTGTGCGGCCAATACATCCTCCAAACGGTATGGCTTGTGTTCATTTCTCATACTGTAGCTTCCTATTCTATCCACACGTACTGGCCACTCATCCCATGCCTTTGTATCATGAGAGTACTCTCTGATATAACCCAAATCCGTGTAGTAGATGCAGCCAGGTCGAAGTGTCGGGTACACTCTGGTGTCGACGGAGATACACCGGATATAATTCACGAAGAAGGCATTACTGCCAATGTTACCGACCGGATGGAGAGAGCGGCTCCGAGTGTCCACACGGTACACCAATGGTCTGCCCGCCAAAGCCACGGCTGACCAACAACACAAGCAGCGAGATCAACATCCGACTTCACAAGGTAGAACTTCTGATGTCCAAGTTCTGGAAATGAAATTAGTGTCTCCATCTTGACAGTGATCGCGCGCTGCTGCAACTATACATTGGTGCACACTATTCTTCTGTTCTCAAAATTGTCCGCAGCTACTGCATACAGTTCACCATTGAACGGGGTAATGCAACAAAGACAATGGTTCTTGATCGAAAATCTTTCTTCTCCCCAATGTTCATGTATATCCTTAGTTGGAGTGCTCTCATCGACCCAACCAATTTCCGACGGGTAATGTGTGGCAACGAAGACCATAGTCGGGGATTTGATAACAGCGACTGATTTCAGACAAACAGATGGCATCTGCGCCTCAAACATAGTGTTCGATTTCTTTGTGAGTGGGTTCAGAAGCCGTATCTTGTGCGGCGGGTTCTTCTAGGCAAGCACGATGACGCCACGGCAAAAGCCGACGAAGTAGTATCTGGGCAAGCACGATAACATTCAGCACTGAGATGTTTAAGATTGAAAATAAAAAGGTAGATATGGAGAAATTTGAACCTTGTATGAACTTCTGATAGATCTATGGTGACGTAGCGTGATGTGCCGAGTTGGAGGAAGGTGAACTCAGCTACGCGTGGAAGGGCGTGGTCTAGCATGATCCATTCGTCCAGGTGCATGTCGGGCTCAGGCAAACCTGAGCGCCAATTTCTACAGACTTGCCTCATGGCGAGTAGGTGTCGGCGTACTCCTCGTTCGCCGATAGCATTCGCCGATCTTGTGAAGTGGTCCATCAGCCGAGAGAGAGGCCCAGTTCACGGAGGAGCCGCGCTTGGATGCGCCGCCCTCGGAGGCGACGCGCTCGGCGGCGACGGGCTCGGCGACGACGGGCTCAGCGGCGACGGGCTCGGAGGCGATGGGCGCGGAGGCGACGGGCTCGGAGGCGACGGCCGCCGGCGCATTCTTCTTCTCCATCGCCGGAAGGGTAGCGTGCGTACGACGGTTGGGGTTTTTTCGATTTGGAGAAGTTGATGGGACGTGAGAGGGGTGGTTTCGTGCGTGAGCGAGAATGAGACGACTATGTGCAGAGGGAGGGAGGGAGGGAGGGGCTTACGCGTCCTAAATGCGACCCGTGTCCTACGCGTCCACTATTTGCACATCTGCACCGCGACACGCGTCAACAATGGCACGTCTTCCACTTCTGCACCGCAACGCGCGTCCTCGAGTCTAACCCTGGAAATTTAGATATACTCAGGTATACCCTTGAGTCATATACTAGCATTTTTTGTGTGCTAAGTTTTCTCCTTGAGTGCTAATACTGGCTAGTGCAATATACTCAGTTTTACCCTCAAGTGGCTGGTCAACAGAGAGTCAACAAATGGGATTAACTAGTTAAATAAGTTATTTAATGTGCAAAAAACTCCGAAAAAGAGTGGCACTTACTCATGGAGTCTTTACCACAAATTGCCACTTCTCAAATCATAGATAAATCATAGATAAATCATAGATAAATCAAGTTTCACCACAAATTGCCACTTCTCAAATCACCTAGTAGCTATGAAGGTGCATGGTTTTCCATAATAAGCCCCTACCCAAAACAGACTTTCCCCAAAACATACTTTGTCCGAATGAGGCCATAATTTTCACACTCATGTAGATTTGTATTGTAAATAGTTTGAGGTAGGCCAAGATGGGTTTCATTGTACAAAACACGCATTTTCCATTTTTTAAATCTCATATTTGAATCCCTTAGTCTCGTTTACTACTCACTTGCCCTTGGTTTCTTGATACTACTCGGCTTTGCCCTCTCCCTTCACAAACTCTCACGGACGCCCAACATTGCCTCGATTGGTCTAGCCCATGTCACGCGGATCGTGCCCGCCGACCGTTGATCGTATGATCTAACGGGCAGGATAACCCCTATCTCTCTCTCTCGGTCGGGGCCACCACCCTCTCTCTCTCTGTCGTCGGTTAGCTTCCACCCTCTATGTATGCGAAAGGGCGGTTACCCAGTACGCTAAAGTTTGGTTTTCTGCATTATTTTTCACGAGCTAAATTATAAAATCTTTTTAGGCATTAATTTTCACGCAAAAAATGATAAACCATCACCGATTTGTTGTAGCCATTACTTTTCACGCAAAAAAATGATACACCATCACCCATTTCTTGTAGCCATTACTTTCCACGCAAAAAATGATAAACCATCACCGATTTTGTTGTAGCCATTACTTTTCACGCAAAAAAATGATACACCATCACCCATTTCTTGTACCCATTACTTTTCACGCAAAAAACGATAAACCATCACCGATTTTGTTGTAGCCATTACTTTTCACGCAAAAAATGATACACCATCACCCATTTCTTGTACCCATTACTTTTCACGCAAAAAACGATAAACCATCACCGATTTTATTGTAGCCATTACTTTTCACGCAAAAAAATGATACACCATCACCCATTTCTTGTACCCATTACTTTTCACGCAAAAAAGATAAACCATCACCGATTTTGTTGTAGCCATTACTTTTCATGCAAAAAATGATACACCATCACCCATTTCTTGTAGCCATTACTTTTCACCCCAAAAATGATAAACCATCAACGATTTGTTGTAGCCATTACGGTAAATGATAAACTATCACGAATTACCATTTCTTTTAGGCATTACTTTTCACGGTAAAATGATAAACTATATCACGAAGTTCCATTTCCGTCAAGATAGTCCGCATTACTTTTTTGTTGAGATATATACCCCCACAACGGTCGTCTCCTCCTTAATTTATTGTGTATAAACCCCCACAACGGTCATCTCCTCCTTAATTTATTGTGTAAACCCCCACCAACGTTCACCTCCTCCTTATTTTATTGTGTAAACCCCTACAACGGTCATCTCTCCCTTATAAACACCCACAGGGCCATCCCTTGTGTCAATAGGTTCTGCCTCTCTCTTCTTTGTTCACATACACTTGATCCATTGCCATGGCTTCCACGTCTCGGACGCGGACTGGAAGGGGAAGGGGAAGGGGAAGGGGGAAGGGGAAGTGGATCATCATCATTGCCACCACCACCGTCAACACTGCCATTGATCATAGAGGAGTTCTTCATCGTCGTCTATGAAGACCCTTTGGTCAAGAAGGTACGTACGCGTTCCCACATATATGATGCATGTGATTAATTATGGGCATGTTCTAAAAAACCTTTAATTTCAAACGATCGGCGCTCGATCTCTTTGCGGGAACTCCCAAAAAAATTTGTGGACTATCTTGACGGCCAGAGCCAGCTAAGGTGTATCTGCGGAGCAGCTCGATCGCGGTCCTCGTCTCCGGACCGTGGAGGTCCTATTTGACGGACAAGGCCGGATGTACCTCGACAAGGGCTGGGAGAAATTCGCCATCGCGCACGGTGTGGATTTCGGCTGCTACGTACACTTCAAATATGAAGGCGATGATGTGCTCACAGTGATGGTGTTCGACGGAACAATGTGCAGGAGGTACTACTACTCAGACGGCGAAGACACTGACGATGAAAGCGACAACAACGTGAAGCCATGCATCCATCCCCTTTAGATAAGGGGATTATGACCAAGAATATATATGTAGCTTCATATGCATCGATTTAGAGATCTAGCTATTTTCTATATATTATGCATGTAAAAAATAATATCGCATTTCAACTATTATTCGAGCACCACATCCTCCAAACGATGCCGATGCCGATGCCGATATCGGCATGGTCAGAACGGCTATGCTCGCCGCCACTGCTAGTTCAACGTCGGTATGCACAATGTTTAGCATAAGAGTCACTTTAGATTAGTCACCTACCATGGGCTGAGGCGGCCCCTACAGAGTGGCTCTATATTATATTCTCTAAATAAATAGACGACCACAGCGGTCATTGGTTGCGGAGGCCCCACAGAGCGGCAATATATAATTTTCTATAAATAAATAGACGACCCACTGGTCATTGGCTGCGACAGTCCCATAGAGCGGCCCCATTTGTCATTGGCAGCACCGCGTATACAATCAGGAAATAAAACGGCCCACGCGTAGTAGATGGATGGCTACCCGTCAGCACGAGACGGTCAGAGAGGAACTGACCTGACGGTAACGGTAAGGCCTCTGACCTGACGGCAACCCGCGTCTGCGAGGGGTTTCAAACTAGAGGGAGGGGAAAACTGAGGAAAAACTAACGAGATGGGGAAAACTGAGTACAGCTAATGAAGTAGGAGCACGAAAATAGAAATCCCTATTTGTAATACTTTATGTAGCTGACATATCGTTGATTATAAATATTGTAATTATATAGTTGATTAAAAGGTTTCATTGAGAATTAGCTTCAATGAAAGGATATGGACTGAAACATATTTAGTGTCAAGATCTATGAAGATAGATTGAAACACATAATAAGTTTAAGTCAAAGTACATAGAATGAATATTGAAGTAGTTCAATATAAAAATATAAAGAAGGTGTTCTTTTCATGTGAAGTTTTAACAAGACTTGAGTGTATATGACACTCAATGAGTAAAACACATGAGTGATTATAGATCACAAATAATATGTACACAATCAGATGCCCTGTGCTCTAAAAGTGTTATGAGCATATACCAGAATGATTCATGTGATGATCATTGGACGAAAGTAAGAATATGCTTGAGTACTTTAGAAGAACCAAGGATATATATATATAGTTTTGTATGGGGTAATGACAAACAAATCGCTGTAAAGTGTTGCACCGATATTAGTTTGGTCACATATAAAAATGAATTTCACATCTCAATTAGGCTAAGTGTTGTTTAAAAGGTAGCACAATGCTAGATTTAGAAGAGTTCTAAATATTGTGACGGATTCTACAAACGAATGGAGATTTAGTCATTGTTTTGACAATGACTAAGGATGTTAAGTCGAAAAGTTCTTTGAGAACTTGGTGTAGTTTCGATAGTGTCAGAACTTTGAAGCTATATTGTGTGTGACAATATTAGTGACATATTTCAGACTGCGGAATTAAGGTTCTACCAGAAGACCAAACATATTTAATGCCGACTCATTTGGAAAATGAGTGATTGATACGTCCAAAACGTATCTACTTTCCCGAACACTTTTGCTATCGTTTTGCCTCTAATTTGTGTGTTTTGGATACAACTAACACGGACTAACGCTGTTTTCAGCAGAATTGCTCTAGTGTCTCGTTTTTGTGCAGAAATCCAACTTTCAGGAAAAACCTCGGAATTTATACGTAAGGCCCTATTTTCCCGAATATTGGCGGAGCCGAAGGGCAAGCCGGTGGGGGCACGAGGGCCCCACACACTAGGCCGGCGCGGCCCGAGAGGGGCCGCGCGGCCCTAGTGTGTGGCCCCCTCGGCTGGCCCCCGACGCCCTCCTTCGGACTACTTATCGCCCTCGACCTAAAAACGCACGGGGAGAAGTCGAAGTCGCGGAAACCCTCCGGAGAGCCGCCACATCGCGAAACTCCGTCTCGGGAGCCAGAAGTCTCCGTTCTGGCACTCCGCCGGGATGGGGAATTGGAGGAGATCTTCACCGCCATCACCACCAACGCCTCTCCATCGACCAGCCATGTTTCCCCCATCCATGTGTGAGTAATTCCCCCGCTGTAGGCTGAAGGGGATGGTAGGGATTGGATGAGATTGGTCATGTAATAGTCATAAGATTGTTAGGGCATAGTGCCTAGTATCCGTAGATGTCACTTTTATGATATTGTTGCAACTTGTTATGCTTAATGCTTGTCACTAGGGCCCGAGTGCCATGATCTCAGATCTGAACATGTTATTGATTCATGAAGATATTCGTTGTTTATGATCTTACCTCGCAAGTTGTATACACACGTTGCTGTCCGGAACCAATGGCCCCGAAGTGACAGAAATCGGGACAACCGGAGGGAATGGTAGTGATGTGAGGATCACATGTGTTCACGGAGTGTTAATGCTTTGCTCCGGTACTTCATTAAAAGGAGTACCTTAATTTCCAGTAGTTTCCCTAGAGGCCCGGCTGCCACCGGTTGGTAGGACAAAAGATGTTGTGCAAGTTTCTCATTGCGAGCACGTACGACTAAATATGGAACACATGCCTATTGATTGATTAGTACTTGGATACCATTTTATTATTATCTCGCAAATGCCCTCGCTTTGATTGTTATATGAGTTTCTCTCATCCATGCAACGCCCGTTAATCCGTCCCCGTGCCTATAGTATTTTAATCCCGCTGTTTACTATAATCACTACTGCTGTCTTTATTTCACCGCTGCTGTTATTTTACTATTCCTACTCGCTATAAAACTGTTACTACCGATAAACTCTTGCGAGCAAGTCTCGTTTCCAGGTGCAACTGAATTGACAACTCCGTCGTTAAGGCTTATAAGTATTCTTTGTCTCCCCTTGTGTCGAATCAATAAATTGGGTAATACTTCCCTCGAAGACTGTTGCGATCCCCTATACTTGTGGGTCATCAAGACTATTTTCTGGCGCCGTTGCCGGGAAGCATAGCTTTATTTGGAAGTTCACTTGGATTGATATTGTTCGCTGCAAAGTCTCCATCATGGGTAAACCTCGCGATACTAAGATCGCCATATTACCATCCACTACAAGAAAAGGTACAACTCTTAGTACCTCTGCTGCTCTTGATTCACCATCTCGTGATAAGTAAACTTGTTTCACCACCACAAGCTTCAAATGTCGGTACTTCGCTGAATCTGAAAATTCCCTTATAATTGTGATGATGCTTCTGCTGTGCTTGATAATGATGGTTCGTTAGGATCTTTTCTAGATGCTACCATTGCTAGGTCTAGGCAAATTGAAAATACTCGAAACTCCTAATGAAAATGCTGCTACACCTCGTTAATTCACCCGAGTCTGTTGAATATTCTAGTGATGATTTTGATGAAGATTATGTGGAACTTGATGATGATTTTATTGAAAAATGCAATGCTACTACTGATGCAAGAAAAATTAAAAAGTTGCTTGCGGAACATGCTGTTAGATATAAACTATCTCCTGATCCTAAATTTGCCACATCTCCTATAAACATTAAGGATAAAGATTATGATTTTTCTCTTGATCTATCTCATAGAGCTATTGTTGAGAAAACACCCTTTTGTGGTACTGAAAAAGAAAGTGCTGTTGAACACATGATTGAGTTATCTACTCTGAGTAGCTTGTTTTCTGATGATGTCAAGATGCGTACTTATTTTGTCGCTAAAATTTTTCCTGTCTCATTAAAGGATGATGCTAAAACTTGGTATAATAATTTGCCTCCTGGTTCTATTAGAAGTCCAATTGACTTGCGTGATGTTTTCTTTCGAAAATACTTTCCTGCTAGCGCTCAACATATTGCTTTGCAGAGAATTTATAATTTTGACCAGGAAGATGGAGAGAAATTGCCTGAGGCTTGGGCGAGATTTTGCTCTCTTATTAGAGCTCAGCCTGACCATGATTTGGAAAAGCATGATTTACTTGATATATTTTATAGTGGACTAACCATTGAGTCTAGGGCATACCTGGATAGTTGTGCTGGTTGTGTTTTCGGGAAAAGAACTCGAGACGACGTCGAAGAATTATTGGCTAAAATAGGCCGGAATCATGATGATTGGTCTACACCGAACCAACCCCGACACCGATATTGAAGAAGAGGGGTATGATTAAATTAAATGATGAAGATATGAGGGAAGCCAAGAAGTCTCTTAAAGAGAAGGGTATTAAACCTGAAGATGTGAAGAATTTACCTCCTATAGAAGATTTATGTAAGATAACTCCCCCTTCATCCATGATTGAGGTACACTCTCTTCAATGCTTTACTCGGGAGATATTCCGTATTCAAAACCTCCCGCTCAATGCTTAGATGAGTTTGATAATTATATTGTTAAGCAAGAAAACTTTAATATGAGAGTAGAGAATCATTTAATGGAAAATTCTCGAGCTATTAGTGAATTGCATGATATTGTGGAGAGAACCTCCAATGATGTTAAGATACTTGTTAAACATTTTCATATGGTTCAAACTCAAATTGATCAACTCACTAAAGTGCAAAATGACTTGTTGGGAAATAATTCTAAAGAAAAACATGCTTATGAAGTAACAACTAGAGGTGGTGTTTCTACCCAGGATCCTCTATATCCCGAAGGGCATCCCAAAAGAGTTGAACAAGATTCTCAACTAACTAAAACTAGTGCTCCATCTAAGAAAAAGAAAAAGAAACATAAGAATGATGTAGAATCCTCTGAACCTGTTAATGATCCTAATAGTATTTCTATTTCTGATGCTGAAACTGAAAGTGGTAATGAACATGAGGAAGATAATGATAAGAATGATACTCCTGATAAAGAAGAAATTGAAAAAGAACCTGAAAAGCATGATAAAAATAAAAAGTACACTAAAGAAGATTTTATTACAAAGAAACATGGTAATGAAAGAGAACCTTGGGTTCAAAAGCAAATGCCTTTTCCTGCTAAGAAACTAAAATCAAAGGAGGAGGAACATTATAATAAATTTTGTGATTGGATGAAACCTTTATTTTTGCAAATCCCTTTGACTCGATGCTATTAAATTGCCTCCTTATTCAAAGTACATGAAAGATATTGTCTCTAACAAAAGGAAAATTCCCAATGAGGAGATTTCCACCATGCTCGCTAATTACTCCTTCAATGGTAAGGTTCCAAAGAAGCTGGGAGACCCAGGTATACCGACTATTCCTTGTTCCATCAAGAATAATTATGTTAGAACTGCTCTATGTGATTTGGGTGCAGGTGTTAGTGTAATGCCTTTTTCTCTTTATAAGAGACTTGATTTAGATAAGTTGATACCAACTGATATATCTTTGCAAATGGCTGATAAATCTACTGCTATTCCTGTTGGTGTATGTGAAAATGTTCCTGTTCAAGTTACTCAACAGTGCTTGATATTAACTGATTTTGTTGTGTTGGAAATGCCTGAAGATGATAATATGTCCATTATTCTTGGAAGACCCTTTCTTAATACTGCAGGGCTGTTATTGATTGCAATAAAGGCATGGTTACTTTCAATGTTGATGATAAGGAACATACTGTCTATTTTCCCAAGAGGATTGATAAAGTATATGGAGTTAATACAATTTTTAATGTGAAAACTATCAAAGTGGGATCCATTGATTGTCCTATATATGAGCCTAAAGAAGAATATCAAACTCTTGTGATTGGATCCATATCAATTCAATATAAGGTAACATGATTGATTTGAGGTTTATTTCTTCTTATGTCATATAAAATTTATTTGGTAGCAAGACTTGATCAATCTTGTTAACAAGTATATTTTAATGCATAAGAGAGCTAAACAACATTTCTTTCTTTCTTTCTCCCTCCATTTGTTTTACTTGCTGTAGCACTTTTTGTTTTGCAATATGCTTTAGTTGTTTAAGATTTTGGAAATCATTTTCCTGCGCAGTAATAGTTAATTTAACACCCAGAAATGTGCATTTTTCAAAGTTTTCAAAAATTCACAAAAATTATACCGTTGGTCCTATTTTTCGAAGAGGCATCTGGGAGCACCAAAGGATGACCTGTGGGGCACCCCAGGGGGCCACCCCACCAGCCGGCGCGGCCAGGGAGGGGGGCGCGCCACCCTGTGGTGTGGGCCCCACCTTGCCCCACTACTTCATCTCTTTCTCCCAGAATCTTCTCTCTCCCGAAAAAACTCACACCAGCTTTCTCTCACTCGCGTTTCTACTCAAGAACTCGCGATTTCTCGATCTCTTTGCTCAGCCTAGATTTCTGTCTGAAATTTGGCACATTTGCTCTCCGGTATGTGACTCCTTTGATTGTCCAATTAGAATTTTGTTTGGTTGAGTATATCTTGAATATTTTGCTGCTGTAGATAACATGTTTAGTGATCTTGCATGCTTGTTCTAAGTGGTAGAAATTATTTTTGATGCATGTGTAGTACTCTAGCAAGTTCCTATAGTAGTTCCCCTCAATTATATACCTTGAAATCAAATTTTATAATGGTTGTTGAAAATTTCAGAAGAGGAAAATGAAGAAATTCAAGTTTGGAGAATTATTCAAGAGAGGAACAACCAGCACCGGGAGGCCCTCGAGGGCGTCCACTCAGATTAGGCGATCCTACAATGAGGATATCATCGCGCCTAGCTTCGCGCCCGAAGAGGACAATGGGGCTCCTAATGCTTCATCCTTCCCATGTTATGATTTTCTGACAAATGCAGGGATATTGGATGATTTCTTCACCCTTGTCAACAGGGCGGGCTTAGCCACCTACGTGGGAGATGAAAGGGAGCAGTACTACATGCTCACCAAAATCTTCGTTGAGAGCTTCAAGTTCCACAACACGCAATATACGCCGACAGTTGCATTCAAGATCTATGATAACCCTGTTACTATGGAATTGGAAGAATTTTGTCGTGCGTTGGATATTGCCCCTGTAGGTACAGCAAGGAGGATTGATGACAACCCCCGGGACCTGTTGGAGCTCTATCGAGGGATCACCGATGATGATTTCCGCACCATTCAGCGCGGCAAGATAAGAAACATCCAACTCCCCGCCATTAAATATTTTGCATATTACATCGCCACTAGCATTCTTGGTAGAGAAAATACTAGCAATATTTCTAGCTACCATCTTGCTTTCTTGAATGCTGCACTTACTGGACAGACACCTTATCATCTTGGTTCTCTTATTGCTCGCCGCCTGTCTAGCGGGGGCCTATTTTTGGAGGAACTATTGCACTACGCATTTTAACACATTTAAGACTCCCTCTTGATCCTAATGATGTGCCATTAACCCCTAGGAGACTTGATATTGCTGCTATGAAGAGCCATCATTTTGTTACCACTGATTCCACTATAGATAATATGGTCTATAGAATGTTGTTTGCTGACGGGGATGAGAAGGAAATCCCTCTTCCCCAGCCAGGTTTGTTCAATTTTGACAGGCAATCATGGTCGCGCACTAAGGAGGAGGTGGAGGAACATATGAAGATACAAAACTTCCACCAGCAGCATGACTCCGAGGACGACGAGCCCTCCTACGACTACACCGTCACATACCCTGATGCTTCCTCCAGCACATACCTGGAACCGGGTCGTTCTTCGTCGTACTACGGAGACACCACTTCATGGGGACCGTGGGAATGAACTCCACTTAGGCCAAAAGCCTAAGCTTGGGGGAGGTATACCGGCATCACTCATTCTTTGCATATTATGGTTGCTGGATACTTGTACATACTTGTTTAGTTTCTTAGAGTGGTTTTCTAATGAGAAGGAGATGATATTTGGGGAAGTGCTGTCCAAAAACAGATTCTGGGCTGTTACCAAAAAAAATCGTACGCACAGCCAGAACGTTATTTTGAGTTGCAAAAATTTGAGCATGTGCCCCAGGTTGTTATCTAACTTCCATTAGTTGAACACTTTTTGAGCTGAGCAATGGAAGATTTTTGTTAATTTCGATTTCTGTACTGCTGTCAGGATTTGGCAGATTTCTGTCACCCTGCTTTTCTGTGTTTCTGTGAGTTTGCATTTTCTTGTTTTCGCTTTGTTTCTTTCCTAAAACACAAAAAGACCAAAAATATTTCTGTTGTTTCTCTTCACCATTTGTTTATTTGGTTCTTTGCTCTTATTTTACTTTATTTGCTATCGTTAGTTTGCTATGAGAAAACCCAAAAAGATGTTGCTTTGTTTTCTTGTTTCTTTTGTTCTTGTTTCCAATTCGAAAACACCAAAAATATTTGCTGTTCTTCTTTGGTTTGTAAAGTTCATCATGAGTTCAATGGTCTTCGGTGGCTGGAGCGTGGTTTTCATTTCATATTATCCAAGCTACACAAGTGAAAGGCAATAATGACGATCTACAACAATTGGATTGTAGTGAGAGGCTGGTATGAACTCTATTTGTTTTCATTTTTGTACATATACTCATCCATGTGAGCATGCTTAGTTGGTTCATGTGAGGTATATGTTATTTGAGAAAGTCTAGTAGTTCATGATCTCTCATGTTTAGCTCCAATTTATTAATATGAGTAGCATGTCATGGATGTTCGCTTGCATTGTTTTATTCATAAGTAAGTATGGCATTGTGGTATCCTCCTCTGAATAATTCATTTATATCGACTTGGCACATGCTCACGCATGCATATGACTGAACAAAAAGTCAATTAAGCCTCGATGATTCATATTGCTTCAGAGTTCTTGCATCACTTTTATGCCTCCGTTAATTTATTTTGCCGCAAGCATGATTATGACAGTTACTGCTCTCTTGATTTGTCGCTCCCTAGTCTTTTGCTAGCCTTCACTTGTACTGAGCGGGAACGCCGCCCGTTCTTCCAAACACCTGAAAACCAAGTTGTTCCAAAGTGTCCACCATAAATACCTATGCATGGCATTTCAAACCATTCCAAGTAAATTCTCATGCGCTACCTTTAAAACTTTCAAAATGCTTCTCAATTTGTGTTAATGTTTCATAGCTCATGAGGAAGTATGTGGTGTTTAGCTTTCAACCTTGTCATTTACTTTTGACGGACTCTCATATGGACTAGTGGCACATCCGCTTATCCAATAATTTTGCAAAAAGAGCTGGCAATGGGATTCCCAGTCCCAAATTAATTAACTTAAATAGACACTCCTCCATGGTTTGTGATTGTTGGACAGCACCCGAAGGATTCGGTTAGCCATGGCTTGCGTAAGCAAAGGTTGGGGGGAGTGTCATCATCATAATAAAACTTAAATAAAAAGGCACTCCTTCATGGTATGTGATTGTTGGCAGGCACCCGAGGATTCGGTTAGCCATGGTTTGTGTAAGAAAGGTTGGAGGGAGTGCCACATAAACATACAAATAATTCATGGGAGCCGCTCTTGGGAGTCCGGTTGATGAGGTAGTTAGTGTACCCATTACCATTCGTTGACAACAACAAGCACTTCTCAAAATAATTTTACTCCTGTTTTAAAAATGAAAAGCTCTAGCGCATGTTAATCCCTCGCTTCCCTCTGCGAAGGGTCAATCTTTTACTTTTATGTTGTGTCTCCATTCTTTCTTTGAGCACTATCTTGAGAGCACAACTGTCATTCTTAGTATAATATGCTTGTCTCAAAATATGATTGATTGTGGTATAACTTTGATGCTTTTATCTTTGACAATCACTACTTCTAGTCTTTCTATGAACTCCGGAGGTGCTCTGGGCATTTATGTTTTGCCGATCAAATACGGGCAAGCGAGATACCACTTTATCATATTCTCTTATGAACATTGCAATCCTGCTTATATACATGATTCATGATGCTTATTATTAATTGTTGGTACCTCTCCATGATTGACATAGCTGTTGGATGATCTTATTTGCATGAATCTCATTATGAACTGCTTAAGTATTAGCCATAGCATGAGAATATATACATCATATGAGCAAATGTGTTCGTGAAAGTTCTTTTATCGCTCAGTTGTTAACTGAATTGCTTGAGGACAAGCAATAAGCTAAGCTTGGGGGGAGTTGATACGTCCAAAACATATCTACTTTCCCGAACACTTTTGCTATCGTTTTGCCTCTAATTTGTGTGTTTTGGATACAACTAACACGGACTAACGCTGTTTTCAGCAGAATTGCTCTGGTGTCTCGTTTTTGTGCAGAAATCCAACTTTCAGGAAAAACCTCGGAATTTGTACAGAAGGCCCTATTTTCCCAAAATATTGGCGGAGCCAGAAGGGCAAGCCAGGTGGGGGCACGAGGGCCCCACACACTAGGCCGGCGTGGCCCAGGAGGGGCCCGCGTGGCCCTAGTGTGTGGCCCCCTCGGCTGGCCCCCGACGCCCTCCTTCGGACTACTTATCGCCCTCGACCTAAAAACGCACGGGGAGAAGTCGAAGTCGCCAGAAACCCTCCAGAGAGCCGCCACATCGCGAAACTCCGTCTCGGGAGCCGAAGTCTCCGTTCTGGCACTCCGCCGGGACGGGGAATTGGAGGAGATCTTCACCGCCATCACCACCAATGCCTCTCCATCGACCAGCCATGTTTCCCCCATCCATGTGTGAGTAATTCCCCGCTGTAGGCTGAAGGGGATGGTAGGGATTGGATGAGATTGGTCATGTAATAGTCATAAGATTGTTAGGGCATAGTGCCTAGTATCCGTAGATGTCACTTTTATGATATTGTTGCAACTTGTTATGCTTAATGCTTGTCACTAGGGCCCGAGTGCCATGATCTCAGATCTGAACATGTTATTGATTCATGAAGATATTCGTTGTTTATGATCTTACCCGCAAGTTGTATACACACGTTGTCGTCCGGAACCAATGGCCCCGAAGTGACAGAAATCGGGACAACCGGAGGGAATGGTAGTGATGTGAGGGTCACATGTGTTCACGGAGTGTTAATGCTTTGCTCCGGTACTTTATTAAAAGGAGTACCTTAATTTCCAGTAGTTTTCCTAGAGGCCCGGCTGCCACCGGCTGGTAGGACAAAAGATGTTGTGCAAGTTTCTCATTGCGAGCACGTACGACTAAATATGGAACACATGCCTATTGATTGATTAGTACTTGGATACCGTTTTATTATTATCTGCAAATGCCCTCGCTTTGATTGTTATATGAGTTTCTCTCATCCATGCAACGCCCGTTAATCCGTCCCCGTGCCTACAGTATTTTAATCCTCGCTGTTTACTATAATCACTACTCGCTGTCTTTATTTCACCGCCGTCGTTATTTTACTATTCCTACTGCTATAAAACTGTTACTATCGATAAACTCTTGCGAGCAAGTCTCGTTTCCGAGTGCAGCTGAATTGACAACACCGCTGTTAAGGCTTACAAGTATTCTTTGTCTCCCCTTGTGTCGAATCAATAAATTGGGTAATACTTCCCTCGAAGACTGTTGCGATCCCCTATACTTGTGGGTCATCAGTGATGCGTTGAGACGCAAATGAATTGCAAAATACATACGTTTCTGAGCGTGTCAGATCCGTTGACTAAAACCTCTCCCATGAGCAAAACATGATAGGGCACCAGAAGGCCAATGTGTTATATCTTTACAAATGTAAACTAGATTATTGACTCTAGTGCAAGTGGGAGACTGTTGGAGATATACCCAAGAGGCAATAATAAAATGGTTATTATAATATATCTTTGTGTTTATGATAAATGTTTACATACCATGCTATAATTGTATTAACCGAAACATTGATACATGTGTGTTATATAAACAACAAGGAGTCCCTAGTAAGCCTCTTGTATAACTAGCTTGTTGATTAATAGATGATCAAGGTTTCATGATCATGAACATTGGATGTTATTAATAAAAAGGTTATGTCATTATGTGAATGATATAATGGACATACACCCAAATAAGCGTAGCATAAGATCACGTCATTAAGTTCAAGTTGCTATTAGCTTTCCGATACATAGTTACCTAATCCTTCGACCATGAGATCATGTAAATCACTTATACCGGAAGGGTACTTTGATTACATCAAACACCACTGCGTAAATGGGTGGTTATAAAGGTGGGATTAAGTATTCGGAAAGTATGAGTTGAGGCATATGGATCAAGAGTGGGATATTGTCCATCCCGATGGCGGATAGATATAATCTGGGCCCTCTCGGTGGAATTTCATCTGATTAGCTTGCATGCATATGAATGGTTCATAAGAGATCACATACCACGGTACGAGTAAAGAGTACTTGTTGGAGACGAGGTTGAACAAGGTATCGTGATACCGATGATCAAACCTCGGACAAGTAAAATATCGCGTGACAAAGGGAATCGGTATCGTATGTAAATGGTTCAATCGATCACTAAAGTCATCGTTGAATATGTGGGAGCCATTATGGATCTCCAGATCCCGCTATTGGTTATTGGTCGGAGAGAAGTCTCAACCATGTCTGCATAGTTCGCGAACCGTTGGCTGACACACTTAAGGTTTGATGTTGTTTAAGTAGATATGGAATTTTGGAATGGAGTTCGAAGTTTTGTTCGGAGTCTCGGATGGGATCCAGGACATCACGAGGAGTTCCGGAATGGTCCGGAGAATAAGATTCATGTATAGGAAGTTATATTCCAAGTTTGGAAATGATCTGGTGCATTTATGGAAAGTTCTAGAAGGTTCTAGAAAAGTCCGGAAGAAATCACCATGGAAGGTGGAGTCCCAGGTGGACTCCACCTAGCATGGCCGACCAACCCTAAGGGGGAGGAGTCCCAGGTGGACTCCACCATAGGGGCCGGCCAACCCCCCCAAGGAAAGGTGGGAGTCCCACCTTGAGTAGGACTCCCATCTTGAGTAGGTTTCCCACCTTATGGCAAGTTTTGGGTTGGGGTCTTATTCGAAGACTTGTAATCCAACTCTTGGGGGTTCCACCTATAAAAAGAGGGACAAAGGGAGGGTGGCCGGCCACTCAAGCCTCCAACCTTGGCCGCCCCCCTTGAGGCCGGCGCCCAAGCCCCCCTCTCCCCAAACCCTAGCTACCTCTCCTCCACATACAACTCCCGCAGCGCATAGGCGAAGCCCTGCCGGAGTTCTCCACCACCACCGCCACCACGCTGTCGTGCTGCCGGGATTCCGAGGTGGATCTACTACTTCCGCCGCCCGCTGGAACGGGGAGGAGGACGTCGTCTTCATCGACACCGTACGTGTGACCGAGTACGGAGGTGCTGCCCGACTGTGGCACCATCTAGTTCTTCTACGCGCTTTTGCAAGCGGTCAAGATCTTCTACGCGCTTTTGCAAGTGGCAAGTGATCGACTACATCCACCACGAGATCTAATCTCGTTAGGCTTTGGAAATCTTCGAGGGTTAGTCTCATGATCTTCTTGTTGCTACCATCTACTAGATTAGATCTTGGCTTGTGTTTTCGTTCTTGCGGTAGGAATTTTTTTGTTTTCTATGCTACGAATCCCTTCAGTGGTATCAGAGCCGTGTCTATGCATAGATTGGTTGCATGAGTAGAACACAATTGTTTTTTGGGCGTTGATGCTTTGTTGTCTTTAGTTCGTGTACTTTGCATCTTGCGGCATAGTGGGATGAAGCGGCTCGGGCTAACTTTACATGACCGCGTTCATGAGATTTGCTCCACGCTCGACATGCAACTTGTATTGCATAAGTGGCTTTGCGGGTGTCTGTCTCTCCCACTATAGTGAAGATCCAATTTACTCTTTATATTGACAACACTAGTATCACCGTTGTGGTTCATGTTCGTAGGTAGACTATTGGATCTTACTCGAAAACCCTAAACCACGTAAAATATGCAAACCAAATTAGATGCGTCTAACTTGTTTTTGCAGGGTTTGGTGATGTGATATGGCCATGATGTGCTGATGAATATGTATGAGATGATCATTGTTGTATTGTGGCAACCGGCAGGAGCCTTATGGTTGTCTTTATATTTCATGTTGTAGTATTATTTCAAAGTAGTTGTAATAGTTGCTACACACGGTGAACAACCATGAAGACGGCGCCATGGACCTTGATGCTACGCCGACGATGATGGAGATCGTGCCCATTGATGATGGAGATCATGTCCGTGCTTTGGAGATGAAGATCAAAGGCGCAAAGACTAAAGGGCCATATCATATCACATATGAATTGCATGTGATGTTAATCCTTTATGCATCTTATTTTTCTTAGATCGCGACGGTAGCATTATAAGATGATCCCTCACATTAATATCAAGATAATAAAGTGTTCTCCCCTCGTATGCACCGTTGCTACAGTTCGTCGTTTCGAAGCATCTCGTGATGATCGGATGTGATAGGCTCTACGTTCACATACAACGGGTGTAAGCCATGTTTGCACACGCAGAATACTTGGGTTTGCTTGGCGAGCCTAGCATGTACATACATGGCCTCGGAACACAGGAAACCGAAAGGTTGAACACGGGTCATATGGATGATATGATCAACATGTTGATGTTCACCATTGAAGCTACATCATCTCACGTGATGATCGGTTTTGGTGTAGTGGATGTGGATCGTGTGCCACTTAACAACTATGAGGGATGTTGTATTAAGTGGGAGTTCATTAGTAATTAGATTAAAACTTGAACTAATTATCATGAACATAGTCTGAATAGTATTTTGAATTAAATTTGTAGAATTGGCATCCGTTTACTACCATGCGTTAATCTTGTAATTGAGATTGAAATACTGTTAAATCTGATAAGTAACTTTACAGACTGGTACCGTATTGTTAAAGAATCAAGAAATGATTAAGTCTTATTGCAAACTTTTAGTAAACCTCACACTGTTGATTCAAAGAACAATGGTTTCAATTAGTACCTAAAATCATCTTGTCTCCATGAAACTTGAAGTTCAAATCCGTTTGAAATTAAAGTAAGGAGCTGGAAATTTTGTTTTCAGAAATAAGCGAGGTATGAGATATATGTGATATCTAAGACCTTATTGCAAGGTGATAGAATATAATTTGGTGAGAGTACATAAACTCATATGTTTTATGGGAATGTACGAAGGTTGAAGATGCCAGGCGTCTCAATCCTCCAACTATTGGGGCACAAACAATATTCGCATATCCATGAAGTGATCGTCCTTAGTATGCACCGTTGCTAAGACTCGTTGTTTCGAAGCATCTCGTGATGATCGGGTGTTATATTTTCTACGTGTGCATACAACGGGTGCAAGGCAGATTTGCGCATGCGAATACTAAGGTTAAACTTTACGAGCCTAGCATGTACAGACATGGTCTCGGAAAGTCGTCATGATATGATGGATAAAATTATGAGTGAAATTGTTCATCATATTATGAAGTTACTAATAGTGAAATATGGAACACTTGTCATATGATGATCAACTTCAAAGTAAGAACCTCAAGGTTATTGGTATTTGACCAATGGACCTAGAAGTTATTGAAGGTGAAGTGTTTTCTGAGAATGAGGAAAGCTAAAAGAGAAACTACAAAAGATATTTTGGCAGAAAGAAAGAAAAGACTAGAAAGTCTAGCTCAGGTGTATATACATGATATACATGTTATGGATGTATTCCTAGTTTTGTCACATAATGAAATTCTTGGGTATTTGTACCGGATTGGTTGGTATGAGATGTCATACAATACAACGCAAATACAAGAATATAATGGCCTAAGTGATTGATAAGGAATATGGTAATAATGCACGTCTGGAACATAATAAAGTGTTATTATGTTTGTCGTTGGCATTCTACCTAGAACTTAGAATTTATAATAAAGAACTTAATAATTGTTATTTTGCTCTGGTCAAATAAAAACAATGAGTTGTTCAAATTATGACATTACTCCATGTACGATGGATAAGTTATTATAAATCTTAATGGTGAAACACACATACATAACACTGACGCTAAACTGCCATAAGGCAAATGATTTGAATTCCACTTATTTGTGGAACCGCCATTTAGGTCATGTTAGAAAGGAATGCATCACTACATGAAAAGTTCTGATAGACAACGTCCCAAAATCGTCCATTAAGGGGTATTTTTCATCGCCTATGGGCCTAACCCGACGATATGGGTTCTGTTGTCCAAACTGCGTCAGGCAAAGTCCTACGACGTTTTTTTCGGTCCGTCGCGTTTGGGCGCCCTTCCGCCACGGAAAATCGGACCGTTGTACAAGTGTTTTCGGGAGCCCGTTGACTGCTGACGTCATGCAAACTGACACATGGCAGACGCCGTTAACTGGCAGTTAACGGCGTTAACCGGCTGAAACCCCGTGGTAGATGGTAGGCCCACACGAGGCCTGCCACGTCTTAAGCGGGCCGGTCCAGCTGACATAGTTTGACCGGTCAACTATATAGCTGGGCTGGTCCATTAGTTACGTGGGCCGGGCCTAACCTCTAAGGTTGACTGGTCAAAACTTAAATGGGCTGGCCCATTTAACATGTGGGGTCCACCTTAAAGCAACTGGGCCGGCCCAATTAGCATGTGGGTCCCACTTTCCTGTTAAAGGGCCGGCCCATCTAGTATGTGGGGTCCACCATATAGCAAGTGGGTCGGCCCAACAAGTAAGTGGGCCGGGCAAAACACAGGTGGGTCCCACTTTCCTGTTAAAGGGCCGGCCCATTTAGTGTGTGGGGTCCACCATATAGCAAGTGGGCCGGGCCAAAAACACAGGTGGGTCCCACTTTCCAGTTAAAGGGCCGGCCCATTTAGTATGTGGGGTCCACCATATAGCAAGTGGGCCGGCCCAACAAGATAGTGGGCCGGGCCAAAAACACAGGTGGGTCCCACCTTCCTATTAAAGGGCCGGCCCATTTAGTGTGTGGGGTCCACCATATAGAAGTGGGCTGGCCCAACAAAAAAGTGGGCCGGGCCAAAAACACAGGTGGGTCCCTCATTCCTGTTAAAAGGCCGGCCCATTTAGTATGTGGGGTCCACCATATAGCAAGTGGGCCGACCCAACAAGATAGTGGGCCGGGCCAAAAAACACAGGTGGGTCCCAATTTCCTGTTAAAGGGCCGGCCCATTTAGCATGTGGGGACCACCATATAGCAAGTGGGCTGGCCCAACAAGATAGTGGACCGGCCCAATAAGCAGGTGGAGCCCACTATCGTGTAACCGGGCCGGCCTACTAAATAAGTGGGCCGGCCCAAAATGAAAGTGGGTCCCACACTACTGTAAGTGGGCCGGCCCAATCTGTTGTAGGGCCCTAGTTGTTTGATTAGTCAACTTGCATTAAATTTCATGAGCCTAAAATCTGATATCAATGATACACACAATTACATACACAAATAAAATAAGTAGGAAAATTACAAGGCAATTAATGTGCCCAAATAAAAAAATTACATAGAATCATTGAGGACTTCTATTAGCATCATCAATAACACGTTGACATTTGGCAATCGCCTTGATTGAATCTTGTGTACTCTTTGTCAACATATCACCTACAGATCTTAAAGCAGCAATACCATGTCTTTTATAAAGTACAGCCTTGAGATATTTACTGTTTGATGAAAGAAATGGTCTAGGTTGACGGCTATGAGAAGATGCATCAGAAGAAAGATCAGAACTTTTTGTGGGCCTCTCTTCTAATGAAGATTGCTTCATCACAACTGCATTCTGATAATAATGCAAAAAGAGTTAAAGGATGAACTATGCAAACATTTATTATGCAATGTAGATATAAGATAATAACAAGTTGCATAAATAAGACAATGTATGGAACTTGTACTAAGCACAAACTTACATCATAATGTTGCACGTGGTCGCTACGTATCCCTTTTTGGCGACTATCTTCTAATGATGACTGCTTCATTAAAACTGCATTCGGTAACATTGCAAACATAGTTACAATAATTAACTATTCAAACATGTATTACGCATTGTAGAGATCGGATAACGACATGTAGCAGAAATAAGCACAAGATAAGATAAGATGCATGTACTAAGCACATACTCGGCTCGTCGCAGGTCCTTCTCTTGCGTGCACTAGTCGTGGTCGACATGCCTGTCATTTTAGGTTCAGCCATCAAGTGAAATGCTAATCCTCCTGCTCCAATGTCCTTAATCTGTGTTTAGATATCACATTTAAGACCAAGTCAGCTGGTTTCAAATAACAAAAATCTTGAGCTTCCAAATGAATAAGCCAATATTTACCAGATATCAGATTAAAACCAACTAGATGTTGCTTTGCATGAGATACGAATTTCAAACATTCAGATTTAGAGTAGGGTAATGCCAAGGTTTTCCACATAAAGTAAACTGGCATTAAGAATGACCAAATGTCAGGTTCAAATCACCTTCGCAGTTTCTCCAAGACAAGCATATCAAATAGGCAGAAACATAGTAAAACATGAATGGCATTGCTATGGCAGGGTTCCAAGTGTTAATCTCTTGCATAAGGAACAATGCATATAGGTTATAGATAATAACGGAAGTAAACTGCCAAAATTACCAACCAAGAACTCAGATTCCAACCTTCCCTAGCGTCCCCGCTGTTAATGTTGGATGTTCTAATAAGTGGTTCGCATGATCAATCCCTAGGAAAAATAACATTGACAAGTTAGTCTACGATAATACAAAGACCAGACATGCACGCAGCAATAACTATATAAGCTAAAGACGAGGTATAAGAGCAAGCAGATTGGAAATGCACATAGCATGATTATAAAAGCAGGTGTGAGAATAGCGAGGCACGAGAAAACAGACTAGCGGCTAGCGGTGAGCTAATGACGTGGTATAAGAACAAGCAGATTGGAAATGCCCATAGCATGACTATAAAAGCAAGTGCGGCAATAGCATGCGAGTACAAAAACAAGTTGGCAGACAAATGAATGGGTATAAGGCTATAAGTATGTGGATGCACACAGGTGTCAGTAGAATGAATAGGATGGTAGCGACCGGATAATGCTTTTGTATTGTACAATATTTAAACGAACTTCATGCGAAGCAACACATCAAGAAAGTTAATGGCATATGAGATCTGCAAATAACTACACAAAACATGGCTAAAGAAACACCGCGATCTAACGGGCCAGCGTACTAACCAAGCTGCGGCGGGGTGGACGGGGGCGGCAACTTGCATTCCAGCGGCGGCGAACGCGGGAGATGATGAATCGACCCTGTTTCAGTAGAAGTGGGCGTTAGTGAAGCAGATCTGGCTGGCAAGGGATTCGGTGAAGTTGATACAGCCGCTGCGCCGAGGTAGTCGGTGGCGAGGTCGGCGGTGAAGCAGATCCGTCGGTGGCGAGGTCGGCGGTGAAGCAGATCCGTCGGTGACGAGGGCGGCGGGGGAGCGGATCAGGTGGGTGGACAGCCAACTCGATCAAGGCTACACTGTGGAGGAGTATGCCGGCGGCGAAGCAGATCTAGTACCGTAGAGAGTCAGAGCTTTGGCGTGTGAGAGTATTTTTGAGCTAATGGGGCGAATGGTTGGTGGGTGGGTGTGGGCCTGTGGGGAGGGTTCGGGATCTAGGCAAGATATTTCATTGTTACCGAATGAGCCCTCCATGGTCGGTGGGTTGTAGCTTCCGGACCAGGGTTAAAAGGGTAAAACTGGTCACGGGATTTTCAAATGGATGCGGCGGGATGATTTGGAGCGCGGCCGAAATTTTCAGTTTCAAGCTACGAGCAGAACGACAAAAATAATGTTCTTCCCCAGGGAGCTCTCATTTCTTCCTCTTCTCTTTCTCTCTCGAGTCTCTCCCACTCCCCGGCTCCTCTCCCCCTTCTCTCCGGCGGCCTCGCCGGCCGGAGACGAGGCCGACTTCTCTCTGCATATTGTACACCCTCCGAACTAAATTAATTGATTCAACTTTCCTTAGACGTGTATGTATCTAGAGTAAAAACATGTGTGGATACATCCATATTTAGATAAGCAAAGTTGAGTCAGCTAATTTGGATCCGAGGGAGTTAGTGTTGTTGTAAACTTAGATCCAGTGTTTCCCATGAGCGAGAATGGCGCAATGGAGTCGGGGATCTCGTCATCGGCTTCGGATCCGGCCTATGGTGAATCTGGCGGATCTTGCCGGCCAAACCACGATCTGGTGCCATCAATGTGATGGCGCTAATGGTGAGGCTTGCTTTGGTCGGTGCTTCGGATCCGGCCAATGGGGAAGTCAAGCTGCTAAAGTTCACAAGCTCGGGGCATACGACGGCGTCATCCGTCTTGCCCATGCACATCTTGGCCTTTCAGCCGGCCCTTCTCAGAGCCAATATGCCGTTGCTGAGGCCCTTCTTCTCCTTCGTCCTGGCGACTACCGGAGACACCGTCCCAAGTGGTGCGTCCCCGGCGACGGAGTTGCTGAAAAGGATGCGGAGCAGAGATCTGATGTGCGATCGAGAAGGACTCGATTGATTTTCTTCTATATGTTTTAGGGTCCTTTTTGTAAAGTTGCAGGTTCTATTAGTTATTGTCTAGTACTTTTGGACCTCTATGTAATTTTTTGGACTAGTTTCCATTGGCACTGATAAACTTGAATTTTGACAAGTTCACGGGGAAAAAAATTCCTTTGCACATATGGCCTATCATGTATGAACATTCTTGAGATTTAAACTATATGTAATGTGCCATGCATTAACCTAAAACATATATATGTAACTAACCACAGCTGATCAAACCCTACTTAATTAAAACAAATAACCCTAAACTATACGCATGCACTTTATGCGCAAAGGCGCGGGTGCCTCTAATAATGTGTGTGCGCACTCGATCGATGATCCCTAAACCTTATACAACCCTTAAACCCTAATCCCTAATCCCTAAACCCTAAACACCCTAAACACTAAACCCTAGACCCTAAACCCTAACCCAAACCCTAAACCCTAATTAAACCCTATATATAGGCCAACGACACTTAATTGTGCATCAACCAGGCCAGGGGTGCCTCGCGGTCCTCTAATTAAATTAAATGTGCCATGCATTAACCCTAAACCATATATATAACTAACCCTAGCTAATCAACCCTACTTAATTAAAACACATAACCCTAAACTATACTAGCTATAACCCGATCTAATAAAAACATGCTCTATATATAGCACCTAGCTAGCAAACCGTAGATTAACACCAATTAATATATACATGGCCTATATCGATCATGTTGTATAACATATCCCTGATATTCATTAATTAATTATATAATTATCGTGCTAAATTATTTAACTTTAATTTTGACAAGTTCTCTCGAATGAAAACACATTTGATTAAGTTGCCTCATAATATATATATATAATTAGTGTGCATGCATGGCCTACCATGCATTCGTGCATATATTTTAATGTATATTTGAACATATTCTTGGGGATTTCAATCTCTCTCTCTCGATCATCTATATATCGTTGGTGGCCAAAAAACACACATATATACGCATGCACTTTATGCGTAAAGGCGCGGGTGCCTCTAATAATGTGTGTGCGCACTCGATCGATGATCCCTAAACCTTAAACAACCCTAAAACACTAAATCCCTAATCCCTAATCCCTAAACCCTAAACACCCTAAACACTAAACCCTAAACCCTAGACCCTAAACCCTAACCCTAACCCTAAACCCTAGCTAACCCTAAACCCTAATTAAACCCTATCTATAGGCCAACGACACTTAATTGTGCATCGAGCAGGCCAGGGGTGCCTCGTGGTCCTCTAATTAAATTAAATGTGCCATGCATTAACCCTAAACCATATATATGTAACTAACCCTAGCTAATCAACCCTACTTAATTAAAACACATAACCCTAAACTATACTAGCTATAACCCGATCTAATAAAAACATGCTCTATATATAGCAGCTAGCTAGCAAACCGTAGATTAACACCAATTAAAATATACATGGCCTATATCGATCATGTTGTATAACATATCCCTCAGATTCATTAATTAATTATGTAATTATCGTGATAAATTAATTAACTTGAATTTTGACAAGCTCTCTCGAATGAAAACTCATTTGATTAAGTTGCCTCATAATATATATATATAATTAGTGTGCATGCATGGCCTACCATGCATTCGTGCATATTTTTTAATGTATATTTGAACATATTCTTTGGGGATTTCAATCTCTTTCTCTCAATCATCTATATATCTTTGGTGGCAAAAAAACACACATATATACGCATTCACTTTATGCGTAAAGGCGCGGGTGCCTCTAATAATGTGTGTACGCACTCGGTCGATGATCACTAAACCTTAAACCCCCTAAAACCCTAATCCCTAAACCCTAAACACCCTAAACACTAAACCCTAGACCCTAAACCCTAACCCTAACCCTAGCTAATCAACCCTACATAATTAAAACACATAACCCTAAACTATACTAGCTAGCTATAACCCGATCTAATGAAAACATGCTCTATATATAGCAGCTAGCTAGCAAACCATAGATTAACACCAATTAAAATATACATGGCCTATATCGATCTTGTTGTATAACATATCCCTGAGATTCATTAACTAATTATATAATTATCGTGATAAATTAATTAACTTGAATTTTGACAAGTTCTCTTGAATGAAAACACATTTGATTAAGTTGCCTCATAATATATATATAATTAGTGTGCATGCATGGCCTACAATGCATTCGTGCATATATTTTAATGTATATTTGAACATATTCTTGGGGATTTCAATCTCCTTTTCTCGATCATCTATATATCGTTGGTGGCCAAAAAAACACACATATATACGCATGCACTTTATGTGTAAAGGCGCGGGTTCCTCTAATAATGTGTGTGCGCACTCGATCGATGATCCCTAAACCTTAAACAACCCTAAAACCCTAAATCCCTAATCCCTACTCCCTAAACCCTAAACACCCTAAACACTAAACCCTAGACCCTAATTAAACCCTAACCCTAACCCTAACCCTCTACCCTAGCTAACCCTAAACCCTAATTAAACCCTATGTATAGGCCAACGACACTTACTTGTGCATCGAGCAGGCCAGGGGTGCCTCGCGGTCCTCTAATTAAATTGAATGTGCCATGCATTAACCCTAAACCATATATATTACTAACCCTAGCTAATTAACCCTACTTAATTAAAACACATAACCCTAAACTATACTAGCTATAACCCGATCTAATAAAAACATGCTCTATATATAGCAGCTAGCTAGCAAACCGTAGATTAACACCAATTAAATATACATGGCCTATATCGATCATGTTGTATAACATATCCCTCAGATTCATTAATTAATTATATAATTATCATGATAAATTAATTAACTTGAATTTTGACAAGTTCTCTCGAATGAAAACACATTTGATTAAGTTGCCTCATAATATATATATAATTAGTGTGCATGCATGGCCTACCATGCATTCATGCATATTTTTTAATGTATATTTGAACATATTCTTGGGGATTTCAATCTCTCTCTCTCTCTCGATCATCTATATATATCTTTGGCGGCAAAAAAAACACACATATATACTCATGCACTTTATGCGTAAAGGCGCGGGTGCCTCTAATAATGTGTGTGCGCACTCGATCGATTATCCCTAAACCTTAAACAACCCTAAACCCTAAATCCCTAATCCCTAATCCCTAAACCCTAAACACCCTAAACACTAAACCCTAAACCCTAGACCCTAATTAAACCCTAACCCTAACCCTCTACCCTAGCTAACCATAACACCTAATTAAACCCTATGTATAGGCCAACGGCACTTAATAGTGCATCGAGCAGGCCAGGGGTGCCTCGCGGTCCTCTAATAAATTAAATGTGCCATGCATTAACCCTAAACCATATATATGTAACTAACCCTAGCTAATCAACCCTACTTAATTAAAACACATAACCCTAAACTATACTAGCTATAACCCGATCTAATAAAAACATGCTCTATATATAGCAGCTAGCTAACAAACCGTAGATTAACACCAATTAAAATTTACATGGCCTATATCGATCATGTTGTATAACATATCCCTCAGATTCATTAATTAATTATATAATTATCGTGATATATTAATTAACTTGAATTTTGACAAGTTCTCTCGAATGAAAACACTTTTGATTAAGTTGCCTCATAATATATATATAATTAGTGTGCATGCATGGACTAACATGCATTCGTGCATATTTTTTAATGTATATTTGAACATATTCTTGGGGATTTCAATCTCTCTCTCTCGATCATCTATATATATCTGTGGTGGCCAAAAAAACACACATATATACGCATGCACTTTATGCGTAAAGGCGCGGGTGCCTCTAATAATGTGTGTGCGCACTCGATCGATGATCCCTAAACCTTAAACAACCCTAAATCCCTAATCCCTAATCCCTAAACCCTAAACACCCTAAACACTAAACCCTAAACCCTAGACCCTAATTAAACCCTAACCCTAACCCTAACCCTCTACCCTAGCTAACCCTAAACCCTAATTAAACCCTATGTATAGGCCAACGACACTTAATTGTGCATCGAGCGAGGCCAGGGGTGCCTCGCGGTCCTCTAATTAAATTAAATGTGCCATGCATTAACCCTAAACTATATAAATGTAACTAACCCTAGCTAATCAACCCTACTTAATTAAAACACATAACCCTAAACTATACTAGCTATAACCCGATCTAATAAAAACATGCTCTATATATAGCAGCTAGCTAGCAAACCGTAGATTAACACCAATTAAAATATACATTGCCTATATCGATCATGTTGTATAACATATCCCTCAGATTCATTAATTAATTATATAATTATCGTGATAAATTAATTAACTTGAATTTTGACAAGTTCTCTCGAATGAAAACACATTTGATTAAGTTTCCTCATAATATATATATAATTAGTGTGCATGCATGGTCTACCATGCATTCATGCATTTTTTTAATGTATATTTGAACATATTCTTGGGGATTTCAATCTCTCTCTGTCTCGATCATCTATATATATCTTTGGTGGCCAAAAAAACACACATATATACGCATGCACTTTATGCGTAAAGGCGCGGGTGCCTCTAATAATGTGTGTGCGCACTCGATCGATGATCCCTAAACCTTAAACAACCCTAAAACCCTAAATCCCTAATCCCTAATCCCTAAACCCTAAACACCCTAAACACTAAACCCTAAACCCTAGACCCTAATTAAACCCTAACCCTAACCCTAACCCTCTACCCTAGCTAACCCTAAACCCTAATTAAACCCTATGTATAGGCCAACGACACTTAATTGTGCATCGAGCAGGCCAGGGGTGCCTCGCGGTCCTCTAATTAAATTAAATGTGCCATGCATTAACCCTAAACCATATATATGTAACTAACCCTAGCTAATCAACCCTACTTAATTAAAACACATAACCCTAAACTATACTAGCTATAACCCGATCTAATAAAAACATGCTCTATATATAGCAGCTAGCTAGCAAACCGTAGATTAACACCAATTAAAATATACATGGCCTATATCGATCATGTTGTATAACATATCCCTCAGATTCATTAATTAATTATATAATTATCGTGATAAATTAATTAACTTGAATTTTGACAAGCTCTCTCGAATGAAAACTCATTTGATTAAGTTGCCTCATAATATATATATATATATATAATTAGTGTGCATGCATGGCCTACCATGCATTCGTGCATATTTTTTAATGTATATTTGAACATATTCTTTGGGGATTTCAATCTCTTTCTCTCAATCATCTATATATCTTTGGTGGCAAAAAAAACACACATATATACGCATTCACTTTATGCGTAAAGGCGCGGGTGCCTCTAATAATGTGTGTACGCACTCGATTGATGATCACTAAACCTTAAACCGCCTAAAACCCTAATCCCTAAACCCTAAACACCCTAAACACTAAACCCTAGACCCTAAACCCTAACCCTAAACCCTGGCTAACCATACCCCTATAAACCATAATTAAACCCTATATATAGGCCAAGGACACTTAATTGTGCATCAAGCAGGCCAGGGGTGCCTCGCGGTCCTCTAATTAAATTAAATGTGCCATGCATTAACCTAAACCATATATATAACTAACCCTAGCTAATCAAACCCTACTTAATTAAAACACATAACCCTAAACTATACTAGCTATAACCCGATCTTATAAAAACATGCTCTATATATAGCAGCTAGCTATCAAAGCGTAGATTAATACCAATTAATATATATATATACGTACATGGCCTATATTGATCATGTTGAATAACATCGATCTCCCTGTGATTCATTAATTAATTATATAATTATCGATGATAAATTAATTAACTTGAATTTTGACAAGTTCTCTCGTATGAAAACACATTTGATCAAGTTGCCTCATAATATATATATAATTAGTGTGCATGCATGGCCTACCATGCATTCGTGCATATATTTTAATATATATTTGAACATATTCTTGGGGATTTCAATCTCTCTCTCTCGATCATCTATATATCGTTGTTGGTGGCCAAAAAACACATATATACGCATGCACTTTATGCGCAAAGGCGCGGGGTGCCTCTAATAATGTGTGTGCGCACTCGATCGATGATCCCTAAACCTTAAACAACCCTAAAACCCTAAAACCCTAATCCCTAATCCCCTAAACCCTAAACACCCTAAACACTAAACCCTAAACCCTAGACCCTAAACACCCTAAACACTAAACCCTAAACCCTAAACACCCTAAACACTAAACCCTAAACCCTAGACCCTAAACACCCTAAACACTAAACCCTAAACCCTAAACACCCTAAACACTAAACCCTAAACCCTAGACCCTAAACACCCTAAACACTAATCCCTAAACCCTAAACACCCTAAACACTAAACCCTAAACCCTAGACCCTAAACCTTAACCCTAACCCTAAACCCTAGCTGACCCTAAACCCTAATTAAACCCTATATATAGGCCAACGACACTTAATTGTGCATCAAGCAGGCCAGGGGTGCCTCGCGGTCCTCTAGTTAAATTAAATGTGCCATGCACAATAACCCTAAACCATATATATATATAACTAACCCCTAGCTAATCAAACCCTAGTTAATTAAAACACATAACCCTAAACTAAACTAGCTATAACCCGATCTAATAAAAACATGCTCTATATATAGCAGCTAGCTAGCAAATTAAACGGTAGATTAACACCAATTAATATATACATGGCCTATATCGATCATATGTTGTATAACATCTCCCTGAGATTCATTAATTAATTATATAATTATCGATGATAAATTAATTAACTTGAATTTTGACAAGTTCTCTCGAATGAAAACACATTTGATTAAGTTTCCTCATAATATATATATAATTAGTGTGCATGCATGGCCTACCATGCATGCATTCGTGCATATATTTTAATATATATTTGAAAATATTCTTGGGGATTTCAATCTCTCTCTCTCTCTCGATCATCTATATATCTCTGGTGGCCAAAAAACACACACATATACGCATGCACTTTATGCGCAAAGGCGCGTGTGCCTCTAATAATGTGTGCGTGCGCACTCGATCGATGATCCCTAAACCTTAAACCCTAAATAAACCCTAATCCCTAAACCCTAAAGACCATAAACACTAAACCCTAACTCCTAGACCCTGAACCCTAACTTCCTAACCCTAAACCCTAAACCCTAATTAAACCCTATATATAGGCCAATGACACTTAATTGTGCATCAAGCAGGCCAGGGGTGCCTCGTGGTCCTCTAATTGAATTAAATGTGCCATGCATATATATGTGTTTAATTTGGGGATTTCAATCGCTCTCTCGTATGTAGCTCTCTCTCTATCTATCTATCTATCTCTCTCTCTCTCTCTCTCGTTGGTGGCCAACAACACACACATGCACTTTGTGCGCAAAGGCATGCGCCTCTAATAATGTGTGCGCAGTCGATCGATCTAGTTTTGATTAATCATAGCACACAAATAAAGAAGTTGTATTTGAATCCACACAACCTAATCTAGAACACATAACCCCTAACATGGCCTAATTAATTAACCCCTTCTCTCTACCTAATTAGTGGAAATTGCACAAAATCAAAAGGGGTCCCTCACTAATTATACATATCTGCTAGATTGTGATAAACTTTTGTCCCATATATATTTGGTGGATGGGTGCATCTTGGCATGTAAAACAATTAGTGTTTGCAAATGGCGTTGTCAAAATTTATGTACAAATGATTTCTTTCCATCCAAAGTGCATAAAATGGGAGTTTTAATGAAGAAAGTACAAATAAAACAGCTCAACATGCTTCCACACCCCGATTTTCACACGAAGTAGAGCATATTTAAAGGATAATTCCAGAGTTTTACTATTTTTCAAGCAACTTTGCTAATTTTCCCCCACTCACATGACTTTATGTCGATTTAACGAAAATATGGCGAATTTAAACTACATCGGCGGGATAGTTTGAATTGTGCCCGCGGCAAAGGGAACCGCCTATTCCTCAACCTTGTGCACGGCAAATTACACATGCAACTCCATTAAATGCCACCTACCGACCTTAATTATCACCCCGGCGGCCCGGCCACATGACCCCCCACCCACCCCTACACAACTTATCCCCGTCCGTGCGAAGAGCTTCCCCTCCCTGTCCCGTCCGTGCGAAGAAGAAGCTTCCCCTCCCCGTCGTTCTTCTCGAGACGCACCGGCGGTCAAGTTGATCCACGGGAGGGCTGCTATCTCTAGATCAATCATGCATCCTGCAAGACGGCCTAACGATTTATATTTTCTTGATGCTGCTAAAAAAATTCGTCAGTATGCTCGAACTAATTGGCACTTTATAGTTTTCCACTTGATTTGTCATTGATCAATTTGTTCATTTGCGTGGGCATATAGAGTCAGTTCTGCACTCGATCTGTTAATTTGCAGAAATGCCATGGCAGAGTTTTGTACACGATCTGTTTGCTAAAATGTCGATGGGCATTTTTTGTTTTGTACTCGACATGATTGCTGACATGCATAATCATGTAGTATAGTTTTGTACTCGATGGATATACATTTCCTACTTCGCCTTAAATTAATCACCAACCAGTGTATCTCATAATTAAACAGATGGACAGAACTTGGATACTGCATGGACACTTATGTTCCCCTTCATATATAAATGGTGTTCAACCCTTTATGGGGTTTATTAGAGCTCATGAAGGTCACAACCTGGACGTGTATTGCCCGCGATGCACATGTATGAATGGTGAGAAGAGGCCTCACCATGTAGTGGCAGATCATTTACACATTTTTGGGATGGACCGCACATATGTTAGGCGGGTTTAGAATGGTGAACCATATAATGATCCTTTAGCTGGAGAAGCAGATCTTGCTCACACTGTATGTGTGCTGGCATATGTAGTTAATTATTTATATTGATGCTGTCGATGTTTCAATCAATAGTTTGCATTGCTGTGCAAGGTTCTGTACTCAAATTTAACTTGTTGCAGATGGATGGACGGGAAGGAGAGAAAAAGCGCTTGCTTCAGGAAACGGGTTTCAGCTCTGGGACATGTGCTGTGCAAGATGAGAAGGTAAATATGTAAAATGGCATTTGTTCAGGTTGCATCCCTTAGATGTTTGTCTAATCAGTTGATTTACTAATTGCAGAAGCATAGAGTTGAAGAGGTCTCTCAGTTTGATGGGAGATTTTAAGATGAATCTCAGTTTGATGCACCTGTGGATGGTACTGATGACGAGCCTTTCATAGACGAAGGTCCTGCACCTGAGATTATCCAGCCTACAGAAGGAGGCCGTGGACCGAGTACACAGCTTTGCGTTGAAGTGGATGCACGCCCGGAGATCATCAGGGGTGTCCGGGTAGTCTCAAGACCACCCAGCCCTGATGCACCTGTGGATGATACTGATGACGAGCCTTTCATAGACGAAGGTCCTGCACCTAAGATTATCCAGCCTACAGAAGGAGGCCATGGACCGAGTACACAATTTTGCGTTGAAGAGGATGCACACCCGTGGATCATCAGGGGTGTCCCGGTAGTCTCAGGACCACCCAGCCCTGATGCAAAATGTTGAGCTACTTTATGATTCGTACTCTTATGTTCTGGTGATGTAGTATGTTATGATTTGTACGCCTTTGGCGCTAGATTAAGCATTCAGTGGATGATCGCGTTGCAAAATTTGACACCCACACAATCAGTTCATCGTATGAGTAGTAGCACAATTACTTCTACAGCGATTCCTGCCAGCGCATTAGTTGGTAGCATGAAACACTTTCAGGTACTCCCCCTCGATTCATATTAATTGACTCCATTTTGTCTAGATATGGATGTATCTAGATGCATTTGTTAACTAGACTAACAAACTTGAGTCAGTTAATATGAATCCGTGTAAACCGCCCAAGTCCTCGAGCAGCTAGTTTATTGACTCTGGACTCCAAGCCTCTCGCGGCAAGCCATCGACGAAGCTTTGACCAGATCTTGGCCCGCAATTTTTTTTTGGCGAATAGCAAAGCTTTCACCAGTTCCTCTCGGGATACAGCACGCCGGTGAGCTTGCACGGTTGCCATGAGCACTTTCCGGCGGAACTTCCTCTGCAGCGCCCTCAAGCCGCTCGCCGCGCGACAGCGACGCAGAGTGCCTCGAGGTGGACGTAATTCTGGATCTCAGGGCGGGGGGTCCGCCTCGTCCGGGAACGATCTCCAGAGGGTTAACGAGGACATGCATGGCGGCCAGGGGATTTGGGTTTTTTTTTTGGTTTGAGCATGGGATTTGGGGTTTTTTCGGATAGGGGAGGAGGAACCGAGGAAGAGGAAGGAACATCCGCGTGCTTGGCGCGTGGCGGTGTGCTTGAATTTCGAATTTTTGTGAAATGTTTCATTTCCCCGCTACAATTCGGGGGTTTCTTGACGCGCCAATGCGTCCCGCCGGGCAGATTCAAGTGAATTTGGGGTGCTACACTATGGGCCCCAGTTTCAGTGAGACATGTAATGACTAGTCACATCAGTAAGTTCACTGTGTAATAAAATATGTTACCCCTCCCCTTTATGTAGCACCCCTTCTCTCCCGATCGAGTGCCGACTGCCGATGGATGCAAGCCTCTAGCTCGATCCCCTCCTTTCGCCTCCACCGTCCAGGCATCCAGCTTGGAGGGGCAAGCTGCATCTAGACCAAGCGGATTAGGTAGGACTAGTAATGTTCTTTCCTTTCCTCGATATCTTGCGCATCTCTTTCCTATTCTGGGCGAAGGGGTGTCTTTCTGGTCACCCTCGAGCTGGGAGTGATTGATGGGGGTGGGGGCCGGGGCTACCTTTGCTTGGATTGGGGTGTTCTTCTTTTATTTGTCGACATTTGCAACCTTTGTAGTTTCTGCTGATCCTCACTGTATCTTTTGTCAGCTTGTACAAGAAAGGAAAGACCTCGGCGGTGGGGGCAATGGAGCGTAAGCCCACCACGCATGTGGGCAGTTGGCTGAGCCTGAGCTGCGTCCCCAGCCCCGCAAAGCAGGTACTCCGTTTGCTTATCCACTCTTTACCTTTTAAGTGTCTCTCTGCATCCTCAATATGTTCCTGTTCTGGAATATGCTTAAAGTAGCACATGTCTTCAGCTGTTTGTGCATAAAGCCTCTGTGACACCATGCTCTATATTCTCTGTATCAGGTTGGTACCTACAGGTTCCGTGGCTGAGGCTATGGGGAACGAGAATAGCGCCCCACCTGCTGCAGGAGCATTGCCCGATCTGCAGCACAAGAAGCGAAATGCCACTGCCGAGCTGGGCAGGGACCGCCCAGGGGTAATTTTTTTTAACCAACTTACCATGATGTAGTCTGAATCTGATACTCCCTCAGATCCAAATTAATTGACTCAACTATCTGTAGATACGGATGTATCTAGATGTGTTTTAGCTCTAGATACTATCTGCCTCCATCCCAAAGCTTTGGGCTTATATTATTTTAGAAAGTCAAACTATACCATGTTTGACTAAGCTTTTACCAAAAATCAGTAACATGCAAAATACAAAATTAATATCATTAAATAGATAATAAAATATATTTTCCTATGGTATCTACACAGTATTATATTTGTTGATAGAATGTTCTAAAATTTTGGTCAAACTTTGCTTGTTTTGATTTCTCAAAAATAAATAAGCCTTAAGCTTTTGGATGGTGGTAGTACATTCATATCTAGACAAAGCTGAGTCAACTAGTTTTTTTGTCTGTCCATAGCTAGTGTTCACGCTACAAAAGGCTAAGAGCATCCACTATATGCATCAGTCTATCTCATACAGTAATTCAATATCACTGCTGAGGTCTGCCTTTTGTTTTGCTATTCATATGCAGACTGAAACTTTAGGGCCTTTACTCAAAAGGAAGATCAAAACTGCGGCTGATCAGGCTGCCAGTATGTTGATGCCGCCCCCATCTTCTAAATGCCTCTACAAGCACAAGGCCACGCGCCAGCTGGGTGGTGATCTTTTAATGAATACTAGAACATGGAAGCGCGCGTTGCCGCGCTCGTCCATCTAAAAAGTAATGATAGAATTAGTTAGAGAAATCCTACTCCGTATAAAATTTAGTGTCAGGCATTTAATGAGATATCTGAATTTATAAGTAGAACAACATGAAGTGAATTCATGAAGCTATCAATCCGAATTAGAGGTACATTGCATAGAAGACAGGTAGTAAGGGCACCACAAATACAACGGAGCAAGTACACTTGTTAGTCCTAACATATCTGGACTGCAGAATTTGTATATAAGCATGGAAACATATTCAGAATAATACATCAATGATCTGCATACCAGGGCAAAACAAGAGAAAGGAACACGAAAATAACCAAAAACGAAGCCTGAGTGCACACAGAATATTTGTACATAAGAAAACACAACAATAAAATTTAACACAACGGTTGACATCGTGTCATGAAGACTCACACAAAGTTTCTACCATCCTTTTAAATTTCTACTGGCTGCTAATTCACAAACACAACCATGATGAATACATAATTTTTCAGTATCGAAGGAAAATCTGCTAGATGACGATGTACCTTACTTGTTAGCACCATGGCATCTAAATACATGTTTCATATTCATGCAATGAACTTGGCAAGTCCCTGTAAAACAATAGACCTTGAAAACCATGATGGTAAGTATGTAAAGCTGGTACTACATGTCCACATGACTAAATGGAAGCGTACAGACTGAATAGAGGTTGTCGGTTTATTTTTACAAATTCCATTCAATAAGAGAATAAAGGTGGTTCTTCTACTGAATATGCACTACTCCACAGTTGGTTCATTTTGTAGAGTATGATAGATTACACAACATGAAGAAAAAATTAGTCAAGCTTATGAATTCTGAAGTTTAAAGCGGCATGCTACATGTCTAGAATGTACAACTGTATGTTCAGATCAGTTACTTGAAGAGGAGCTTCCTCAGTGATCTTTCATTCTTCAGAGGGCTTATGTGGTGCCTACAATGGATAATGGTGAAGTTGGAGAAACGGACACCTATCTCTATGCCTTCACAAACAAAGCAACACTTTCATCCATTACTGGGCGTACAGTTAGGCATCGTATTTCAGAACCTAATGATTCACGCCATAGTAGCAATCAGTACAACAAATGCATTGGAATAACAAAAGCATAACAAGTAAACAACACAAACAAGCACCGCCAGGTTAGAGGGGATGATGATAAGTATCCATATAATTGTGATAAGATTGTAGAAAACATAGAATGCAAGTGATCCAGTGTGCAAAGTAGCGCACCTCCCAGTTGACTTGATGCTGCAAAGGAGAGGTATGAACTGGGGCCAAAATGGTAGTAAGTACTACCAACCAATATTCTGCACATTTACTTCAAGTAAAATTTGGAAGAAGAAAATGAAATTTATCTCCTATGGATCGAAGTATCAAAATTAAAAGCTAATTGTTGATTTAAAATCCAAAGTTTTCTTATGAATATCTATTAGCATCACAATAGTGCTGCAAGTGTACAACTTAAACAATTATGCAACGCTGAGGGTTACCACACCATGCACGCTCCTTGCTTTGTGACCAGGACGTGTAATCGATGCAACACCTCATGATCGGCTGCGGCTTCTCCAAACAAGTCTGGTTCGAGATCCTCGCCTTGCTACGCGCCACCTGCAGGCCACCTGAGCACAACGACACGCTCATCTCATGGTGGAACCAGGCCAAGCAGGCGACGCCCAAGGCCATGCGCAAAGGGCTGGCCTCGATGGCGCTGCTCATCCCATGGATGGTCTGGAAACAACGAAACGACTGTGTTTTCAATGGCGCGGCACCCTCCATCAACAATGTCACTACCAAGATCCGGGAGGAAGCTAACCTATGGGCTAGAGCCGGCGCGCTAGGCCTGCGTGCCATTCTGCCGAACACCTGGGATGTGCACTAATCTTTTTCATGTATTTTGAGACCCTTGTGTGCTTCCCCCTTCTGTGGGTTGTAACCGCTAAAACTTTGTTCTTCTCCTTTTCAATGAAATGGAACACAAAGGCTCTTTGCATTTTCTCGAAAAAAAATGGAAAGATTTAGTCTTGTCTTATCAATAATGAAGCAAAATACTTTGTTGGGACAGTGCGCGGAGGCAAAAGTCAGTCCACACGGGATCAGAAAACACGAGTAGACTATTGCGCTGCATGAAATAAGAAAAAAAAGAGTCAGGACCAAAACAGTTATAGTTTACTTGTTCTGCTATATGGGGAACATGAAAACGTTGTAGGGAGGGGGAAAAATAAGAAGAACAATCTGTTACACAATTCAAAAAGAACATCCATTGATCCATATAGCTCGAAAACTAAATTTGTGAAAGAAGTAGTGGTTGATGTCATACGAAATATTTCAATGCAAGACAATGATAAATAGAACTTCCTTAAGTTGTAAGGTTATACCAGAAAGGTGCAGAGATGTAGTAAACTAGATGGACCCAGCGCGCTCTGCCGCGCCGTCCTCTGGTATTGGCATCTAACTTTTGTGGCATGGTTTTTCTGTTGCCGCGATGTACACAGCTTTGTTACTCGCTCGTTGAATTTTGGCCCTAGGTACCGTTTGTGATTTAGGGTAATGAAGAAATGCATCCTGGCTCCGTTTGTGGCTTGTTTAATTCACCTCATTTGGGGGAAATAGAGCAGCGAAAATGCGACGAAGCACACAACAATCCGTAGCCAACACACAAACACCATCATACACTGAAGCTACCACACAAAACAACACACAAACACCAATATTTATCAACACTCAAAATATTAACTTACGAAACAGCCAAGAAACATAGCCAAAACTGGAGTAACAACCGCACCGGCCAAACACAAGATGGTTGGCGACCCATCGAAGGAAGCAACAGGTAGAAAACGGAAAGTAAACGCACCCCAAACGTGTCACACCAAGAAACTGGAAAATAATTTCAGAGACGCACAACGCTGACAGGACCGCCCTGCATCAAGACTGAAAGAAATCGATTTGAAAACCCACCCCGTGCAGCACAGGTGCACCCACACGCGCCCACCGAACAACATCAGCCCAACAACGACACCCAAGGAAAGAAAACCAATCGCAAACAACATCCCAATCGCCCCCAAATGCATGAGTTCACAACACCGCACACAAACTAAAGCCTAACCAAATCATTGAATTTTCACATCCCACACCTGGTACCAACTTGCCTAAAAACTGCCACTCTAAATGCAAAATAACAATAAGAACGGATATCATTATTTCCTCTATGAAGGACATGTGTAAGTATTTTTATATTACTTCCCACCTACATCTGATATTAAAATCATCTATGAGTAATAACTAAGCGTTGGCATGCACAAAACTTTTTTTAGTTCTGCGAAACCAATTTCAAATTAAAATGATTCATGTTTTATTATGAAACAAGACTGTTATGGAAGAAAATAGACAGAGGTCCACCAGTTATCATTGAACCTAAACCATATGACCTAAAACATTATTATAAGCTAAATGAATCTTGGTCGAACAGACATTGGGAATTTTTTGTGTGATCGTTCTCAAGAATAACATAGGTACTCCTTTTACTTACTATGCAAGCTAAAAACAACACTACAATGGGTCAGGCATTCCAAAATCCACTAAAAATGAAACAAAGGTAACATCTATCTACAGGGGAAGAAACACGTGCACATCATGCAACTGTGAGTTTGGACATTCCATGATCTCATTCACAAGCTAACATAGGGAAACCTCCAAACAAAGTAAATCAAATAGTTGAGATAAAACATAGTTCCTCCTATGGACAAATGTTCCAACGGTTTTCCCCCAAAATGCCATGAACTCAACCAGATCGAGAGTAGTTGTGTTATGTATGATGCATCATGTGTACAGTACACCGGAGGCGCTGCTGTCAACACCCGGATTTTAAGTCCGGATGCCTATTATGTCATTCATCGCAATCCCAGGAATATTGTTGTTGCGAGACATAACAGTTGATACCATAAGTCATCATTCATTACAAACCATCATTGTCTTACAAAAGGGGATCACATGATCCAATATTACACCAATAGTTGATCTATTGATCAACGAACAACATAGTGGCGGAAGCGTAGTAGAAGCGGACTATCTATTTCCACAGGCCAACGCTTGACGTCAGGCGACTCCTAGTTGTTGTAGACGTCCTGCTGACCGTCGTCCTCATCATCGCTGCTCTTCTTCATATTCTGGCCATTTGAATAGCCAGGGACACAGCCGTGAGTACTTCAAAGTACTCGCAAACTAATACTAATTAACTAAGATCAACTTTAGTAAGGGGTACTAAGCTCTAGTTTTATTTACATAAAGCCAATTTTATTTCATAAGTATTTCATCAAGGCTAAGATTAAGCTAACTAGCTCATGTGGGAACATTAGTGTCATTCCCACAACTCCGGTGTGGTTTCAAGTTCAAGTCACCACATTCAAATTCAACCATCATCTTCACATAAATTTCTAATGATGGAACAGTATGGCCTTTCCAATTGTCCGTAACCGGGGACACGGCTATTCGAATAGTTTTACACTCTGCAGAGGTTGCACACTTGTGCCACAACATTTGATTACATCCGTCAGAGACAACTCTGAATAATCGTAACTCAGTACGCGGATCATCAACCTTAACCGTTCATTTACACCTCCTAGTATAGGCACCTCTCCCCATGAGCTTGGCCTCCCGGTGAAAACCAACTGTTAACCCGGGAACTGCACAGGGCTTGGGCCGGACAATTCACCTCATTCACGTCATTTCACATTTCTCGGAGGCAGCCTCGGCATAACCCCTATGACGCTTGTTTAGAGGGAACCCATACTAAGACATATAAACTTCTAGTTAGACCCTACCCATAATCAGGTATTGTGGGGGTACTTGTATATTGGAAAGGTATCGCATCCAACCAACATCAGTTTTCAATCAAAAATCACTATCTTCTCTTGGTCATAATCACCTTCAATATTCCTTTCATAATTTCACCATCATCATCCAATGTTCCCATCTAGAGTAGTCACTTTTAGTTACTTAGCACTAGCCACTAATCATGAGGGGTGCTAACTTAGCTTGTTTGCCATAAACTAACTTTGCTGATATTGTACTACTCTAGATCAAGTGAATCATGAATCAAAAAGTACTTTGATAAAGTAAAGTAATAAAACTTGAAAGCAAAACTTGTAATAAAAGCTGGGATAGGCTTGGTAAACATGAAATAAATAGGTGGAGTGCCTTGCTCTTGGAGAGATTTGCACTTTGCAAGGGTATTAGCTTGCCTTGATTGTTGTACTCGATCAAAGTGGTCTTCCTCTCCTTGAGTGTAGACCTCCTCCTCCTCGGCGTACTCCTCGGTACTAGCGTCTAAATACGGTACAATACACACAATCACCACACAACTCAAATACTAAGCTAAGCACACACATGCATCACTCTTACTAGTCTATCATAACAACATGCTTAGTACATGAATCGATTTAATTATTTTTCTTAAAAAGAGTAATTTCTTCTCATATAAATATAGATTGGTATTTCTATTTAGTTCTTGAGAGAAAATAATTTCCCTTCATTAGGTCTTATTACAATTTAATTTCCCTAAATTAATATCATATGACCTAGGTTGACCAAGGTCAACCTCTTCATCATCATTATTTGGGAAAAAGATTTAAATGAGGTACATCACCTCATGCCTTTTAATCACTCTTGATTAATGATTTAATATCATCCACTAACTTAATATGAGTTTAACATAACCATAGTGTCTTCCTTATATTAACTTAGTGGGGACAAGATTTAAATGAGAGAGATTCTCTCATACATATTAATAATGGGTAAGCTTTATTTAAAAAGTACTTTAAATAGCCTTAGGGCCAATTTTTAAACAATGATTTGATCATACAAACAACTATGCAATATTTTTACATAATCAGATAGATATATTGAAATATGATTTTTGAGAATTGGTTTCACCTTAAAAGCATTTTTATTCAATTTTTTATAATTAATTAAAGTGGAAAAAGGCCCTGCCTTGTTTATTTTCTCAGATTAATTCGACACACAAGCTAGGGTTGGGACCAGTGTAGTTTTGTAGACATTTTCACAAGATTTCCAAATATATAAAATTTGTCAAATTTGGTTTAGTGGATTTTATTCTATTAATTTTTGAAAACAGCATCAGAGGCTAATTTAATGAAATTCGAAAATTATTGTTTGAATCAAACGGGTCGACGGGAAACGTTAACGGGCTAAGCAGCGAAAGGGGAGAATGGGCCGGCCCAGTAGCGCGTCCAACGCCACGGGCCGCCTGACAGCGTGGGGTCCACGCGTCAGCGTGTTTAACACAGCGAATCGGTATGGATGAATCTGGGCGGTTGGATTAGAAATAGATCGGACGAACGACGCGCGTCGTCGTCTCCGGCGAGAGGGACGAGCTCCGGCGGCTCAGGTAGGGGGTCGGAGGGAGTACCAGGCCGTTGCAGGTGTCTGGCAGCGTGCGTGGGGAGGTTGTCGACGACGGCGAGGCGCCTGGTAGCGGTGGCGTCGCCGGGGGTGGCCTGGATCGACGGCGCCCTTCTCAGCACCTCTGCGGGCTCCGACGGTGAAATTGGACGGCGGCGGTGGCTAATCGAGCAGGGCGAGGGGACGAGGAGCTTGAGAAGAGGGAGGCAAGCAAGAATGGTGTGGAGAGTGAGGCACGGGGAGGCCTCCTTTTATAGCGTCTGGAGGTGGCCGTGGCGCGGTGATTATCTCATCGTCGACGACGATGCTACAGGGGCGCAGGTGTACTGGCGATGATGCACGCGGGCAGGCGACGTCCTGGCGATGACGTGAAGCGTGATTGCGTTGAAAACGAGGCACAGGCGAGCTCGTCATCGTCCTCGCGAGCTGGGTGTCCGTGGCGGACGTCGTCGGCGTGGGCATGGCGCACGGCGTTCCCGCGGGCCAATGGCCGTGTCGGGGCGGTTCACCGTGGCGTCGTGAAGCGCTTGGCGCTGGGAGCGAGCGCAGGGGTCAACGGGGCAGCTCTGGCGTCGACGTGGCCGGGCGTGTCTGTGGCGCACGCCATGCGCGCTCTGGCGTGCGTGTGCGCATCTGGGCACGTCTGGGCGTCGCTTGCCTGGGCCGTGTAATGCACGAAATCGTCGAGCAAGGTGTCGAGGAGGTTCAGGGGAGTGGGTAGCACACGATTGACACGGTGGTGCATGCTCAAGTTGACCAGAGGAGAGAATGGCATGATCACACCCATGTCATGCCACGGCATGACCTGCTCTGGTACAATTGATGATGCAAACTTGTGCCAAAGCTTGTCCAATGTGTTTGGCAAGGCTCCTGGAGGTCAATGGGGTACTGGTGATGATCTATGCTTGATGGTGGAGGCCATTGTCCAATGGATTTTACAATGCACAAGGTTGGCAGATTTATGCACACAAAGTGTTTGTTGAAATGGCCGCAAGAACTCAAGTTTGGAATTTTCAAATGAAATTTGGAGGGTTTGGTTTATATATTATTTGCAGTAGAGTGGTGGTGGTGGTGGTCAAAATTAAGTTAGTTTGCAAAAAAGCAAAATGAGTATGATCTTCACATTGATATAAAGTCCTCACTTGTCACCCTGTTTCTGGTCAACCTAGTCAACTCTAGCCAGGGTGGTCAACATGAAAGTTCATCACCTTGACATGGTCTTGGATGACCTGGCCTTAGTTGACCAAGTTTAGTTTAAGAATTGATTTAATCAGAGGGGTAAAGAGGGGATCATGTTAAAAAGTGCATAAGTGACCATCATCACATGTGAGATGGTTTTGAGTTCAAATTTGATTCAATTTTGGTTTCTTTGATGCATTTAGGTTTGTTTGAGTTGTATAATCATTTTAGAAACAATAGATCAAGCCATGGTGGCCTTTGGTGATGATTTGCATATTTGACCTATGTGTATGTGAGGGTTTTGGATCACATTGGTTATTTCTTTTATTTTGCTCAAAGAGGGGTATTATGATCATCTATTAGGGTTTATTAGAAAGTGATAACCATATCATCACTCATCATGGCAAGAGCACCAAAGAAAATCACTCATATGCATGGACTTATATGTGATACACTATGCATATAAAAAGTTTTTGTTTGTTGCAAAATTTGAGTACTTGATCTCTCTCTTGATTTCATTATTGTTAAAACTTGGGATGCTACAAACCCTTCCCCCTTACAAAAGATCTCGTCCCGAGATCTTAAAGAAAACTAGGTGCTAAAGAGATCTGGGTATTCCTTCTTCATGTCTTCCTCTCGCTCCCAGGTGGCTTCGTCTTCAGTGTGATTGCTCCACTGAATCTTCAGGAACTTGATACTCCTGGTGCGGGTGGTTCTATATGCTTCTTCCAGTATGCGAATAGGCACTTCTCGATACGTCAAGTCTGAGTTGAGGTCCACCGATCTGTGATCAATATTCTTGAACACTTCAGTCTTCTCCGGTACTTCAAGACACTTCCGGAGCAGTGATATGTGGAACACATTGTGCACAGCCGCCATTTCTTCCGGTAGTTCCAGTTGATAAGATACTTCTCCGCGGCGACTCAGAACCTTGAAGGGTCCGACATATCGGGGCGCGAGCTTTCCTTTCAGCTGGAATCTCTGCATTCCTTTGAGGGGTGACACCTTGAGATAAACAAAATCTCCAATCTCGAAGGTCATCTCTCGGCGTCTCTTGTCGGCGTAGCTCTTCTGTCTTGACTGCGCAGTCTTGAGGTACTCGCGAATCTTGTGCACCTTCTCTTCGGCTTCTCGAAGAACATCTGGTCCAAAGACTTGGCTTTCTCCGACTTCTGACCAATTCAGAGGGGTACGGCACTTTCTTCCGTACAGGGCTTCAAAGGGGGCCATCTGTAAGCTGGCTTGATAACTATTGTTGTACGAGAATTCTGCGTAAGGCAAGCAGTCTTCCCACTTGGATCCATATTCCAGTACACAGGCTCTTAGCATGTCCTCGAGTATCTGGTTGACTCTTTCAGTCTGTCCGTCAGTCTGGGGGTGATAAGCAGTGCTGAAATTTAATCGGGTTCCAAGTCCTTCATGTACTTTCTGCCAGAATCTTGAGGTGAACTACGATCCTCTATCTGACACTATTGACTTTGGGGTTCCGTGCAGAGCGACTATTCTGGAGATGTACAACTCTGCTAGCTTTGGGCCTTGATAAGTGGTTTTGACGGGGATAAAATGGGCTACTTTGGTTAATCTGTCTACCACTACCCAAATAGAATCATTTCCCCTGCTAGACTTGGGCAGTCCGGTGATAAAGTCCATTCCGACTGAGTCCCACTTCCATTCCGGAATCTATAAAGGTTGCAACAGTCCGGCGGGTCGTTGATGTTCCGCCTTGACTCTCTGACAGATATCACACTTAGCTATGTAGCTCCCTATTTCTCGCTTCATTCCATGCCACCAAAATTGTTCCTTCAAATCTTGGTACATCTTGGTACCTCCGGGATGGATAGAGTATAGGGTGTCGTGGGCCTCCTGCAGTATGACTTGCTTCAATTCTGAGTCTGACGGCACACATAAGCGACCGTTGTACCAAAGTACTCCTTCTTCATCTTCGGTGAATCCCGGTGCCTTTCCTGCTGCCACTTGACTCTTGATTCCGGCAATGCTTGCGTTTCCCTTCTGGGCTTCCTTGATTTGACTAATCAGGGTGGGTTGCAGCTCTATACTGGCCAGATATCCTTCACTAACAAGTTCCAACCTAAACTGTTCAAATTCTTCATGCAGGCTAGGTTGTTCGGCTGCTATCATGGAGTTCAGCTGACATGGATGTCTACTCAAGGCATCTGCTACAACATTGGCCTTGCCAGGGTGGTAGTGAATTTCCATATCATAATCCTTTATCAGTTCCAACCATCTTCTTTGCCTCATGTTCAGTTCTTTCTGTGTGAAGATATACTTCAGGCTCTTGTGATCTGAATAGATCTCGCATCGATTACCCATGAGGTAATGACGCCAAACTTTCAGTGCTAACACTACGGCTGCAAGTTCGAGGTCATGGGTTGGGTAGTTTTGCTCATGCTGTTTCAACTGCCGGGACAGATAAGATATCACCTTTCCTTCTTGCATCAACACACATCCAAGACCAATCTTAGATGCGTCACAATAGACGTCAAAGGGCTTGGTGATGTCCGGCATGATTAGGATGGGGGCTGTGGTTAGTTTGGTTTTAAGTTGCTGGAAGCTGGCTTCACATTTATCAGTCCATTCAAACTTCTTATCTTTCTTCAACAGTTGTGTCATTGGCCTAGCAATGCTCGAGAATCCTTCAACAAATCTGCGGTAATATCCCGCTAATCCAAGAAATGCACGGACCTCGGTCTGTGTAGTTGGGGTTTTCCATTCTTCAACGGTTTTTATTTTGGCTGGGTCTACAGCAATTCCTCCTGCGGACAAGATGTGTCCCAGGAATCCAACCTCTTTCAACCAAAACTCGCACTTGCTGAACTTGGCGTACAACTTGTGCTGCCTAAAGGTTTCTAGGACAATCTCCAAATGTTGCTCGTGTTCCTCTTCGGTTTTGGAGTAGATAAGGATGTCGTCGATGAAGACAACGACAAACTTATCCAGGAAGTCCATGAAAATTTTATTCATAAGGTTCATGAAGTAGGCAGGGGCATTGGTTAATCCAAATGACATGACGTTGTACTCATACAACCCATATCTGGTGGTAAAGGCAGTCTTGGGAATATCCGATGCACGGATCTTCAGCTGATGGTAACCAGTCCTAAGATCAATCTTAGAGAACACTGTGGCACCGGTCAACTGGTCAAACAGGTCTTCTATCTTTGGCAAAGGGTATTTGTTTTTGATGGTGACATCGTTAAGTTTACGGTAATCCGTACATAACCGGTTGGCACCATCCTTCTTATCCACAAACAAGACTGGTGATCTCCAAGGCGACGCACTGGGTCGAATCAGACCTTTGAACAACATATCATCCAGTTGTTTCTTCAGCTCTACTAACTCTGCTGGGTTCATGCTATAGGCTCTCTGGGCTATAGGTCCGGTTCCAGGAATTAACTCGATGATAAACTCGATATCCCGATCCGGGGGCATACCGGGTAGATCATCCGGAAACACATCAGCGTATCGACAGACGACCCTGATCTGATCCAGAGTGGGTTTGGCTACACCTTGATTGCAGGTGAAATTTCTGGGCAGTTTTTCAGACATATGTTCTATTGTTATTCCAGTGCTACTAGTCATGGTGATGGCCTTCTTGGCGCAGTCTATCACTCCATGATGTTTCGCCATCCAATCCATACCCAGTACTACTTCCAATCCTTTTGTTCCCAGAACAATTAAGTTTGCGAAAAACATTATTTCTTGGATTTTGATGGGTACTTCTTTGCAAAATTTTCTAGCTTTAGTTGTTGATCCAGGTATTTGAACTATCATGACATGTTTCAAGCTGATTGGTTGAATCTTACTAGTGCACACAAAATCTTCTGTGACAAAAGAATGCGATGCTCCCGAATCAAACAACACTCTTGCTGGTATTGAGTTAACAGAGAACATACCCATCACCACATCTGGTGCTTCCTGGGCTTCCTCGGCGTTCATGTGGTAGAGGCGACCCCCGCGGTTGTTCGGGTTGTTGGGGGCGAACTTTTTGCCGGTGGAGACACGGCGCTGCTGCTGAGCTGGTGCAGAGGTGTTGCCGGCGAGCTTGGCCAGCCTTTTGGGGCACTCGTTGGAGAAGTGTCCCACAACTCCACATTCATAGCAGGTGATTATGGACTTGTCCTTGGTTGCAACGGGGATGGCATTGCTTCCTGTTCTGGGTGCAGTGTTGGTGTTGTTATGGTTGTGGTTGGGGGTGCGCGGCGGAGCGCGGTTGAAGTTGCTGTTGTGGTGTACATAGTTATTGTTGTGGTGGGGGCCTCCTGGCCTTGGGTTTCCTCCGCTCCGGTTCTGAAAACCGGGACGCGACATCTGGTTTTGGGGCTTGGTGTTGCGGGGGTTGAAACCACCGCTTGAGCTGGGGCGAAAACGGGGTGTATTGCTGGGCCCACTTTGATTCATCATGCGGCGTTTGCGGTTTTCATTTGCCTGGTGCAGTTTGCCTTCCATCTGGATGGCAGAGTCCACGAGGGCTTCGAGGTCGGCAAAGGGGATGTTGACCAAGACTGTCTGCATCTCATCGTGCAGACCGTTGAGGAATCTCTCCTTTCTTTTCTCCGTGGTGTCGGTTTCATCGGGGGCGTACCTTGACAGGGTGAGGAACCTGTCGCGGTATTCTACCACCGACATTCTTCCTTGCTTCAGTTCCCTAAACTCATCCCTCATCTTCTTGATTAAACCTGGTGGCACATGATACTTGCTAAACTTGAGCTTGAAATCAGCCCAAGTCATCATCTGTCCGGCATTTAATGCACGGGCGCTTGTCCACCAAGCTCTGGCGGGTCCGGCTAGGTAGTGCGTAGCAAACAGCACCTTCTCGTTCTCATCCACTCCGGCTACCTCCAAGTTGTTTTCCATGGTTTGCAGCCAGTCATCTGCATCTAAGGGTTCCTCCGTCTTACTGAAGACAGGTGGGTTGGTGTTTTGGAAATTCTTAAGTTTAGATCCAGGATGATCATGGTTTCCATGGCCCTGATTGGCGATCTGCTGCAGTGCTGCTATATTGGCTTGCCTTTCAGCCCTTTCATCTTCTCGGTCAGCCAACAGAGTTTGCAGTAATTGTAGCATTGCGTCCTGGTTGCGGTTCGGAGGGGCCATCTGAACAGATAGATAGATCATGAGATGAGAGGGAATTTCTATGGCTTATTTTGAGTTAAGTTTAAACTTAAAACTTGAAACATTTTCAGGATGAACATAACACACATTTTATTTATTTACACAACATCACACATTACAATTAACACACTAAGGGTTTTAAGAACCCTTCTTCCACAAACTACGATACATGGTGCGGGATACAACTCACACCTACGTAAGTGAAGCTAGTGCCCTACTCCTCATCATCCTCATCCACATCGATGGGAATGATCCCATCCTCCTCGGACTCCAGAAACGCGTAGTCCTCCTCATCAGTGAACTCATCATCCTCGAAGTCGTTGTCGTCACTCAGGAAGTCGTCGCCTCCCTGGATGTCTTCTCCATCCTCCTCCATCTCCTGGATCTGGTCCTGCTGGGTCCGGACGGTCACCTCCAAGGCGCGTATCTTCTCGCGAAGGCGCTTGATGGTGGCATCCTTCTTGGCGCGCTGCAGGCGGAGTGACTTGCGGTCCTTGGCGAGCATCCTGATGGCGTCGGCATGGTGAGCCAAGGCCATCTGGGCACGGTGGTTGTGAACACGCGTCCGCTCCGAGTCCTTCCGGGTCTCATGAAGCATAAAGTCCAAATGCTCCACATGAATCTTGAGCACTGGGTGCGAAGAGAGTGCCATGGGCTCTCCCATGGTGTCGTGCCTCGCGAAGTAGGCGAAGCGGCTTCCCCGGAGTGCGGCGATGTTCTGTCCGCACACCCGAGCAAGTCCCTCCTGAAGGGCGTGAGCAAGACCGTCCGGCCAGTTGCATGCCTTGAAGGAGAAAAGGATCCTCTCCGAGATGGGAGGCTCCGAACTTCCCTTCAAGTCAGCGGTGATCATCCACTGCTGCTCCCCGGTGGGGGTGTCGTGGATCCGGACTCCATGGAACTGGGGAGGTGGGCGTTCGAGCTTCTCGGACACCAGGTACAAGTCGCGCTCGAACACCAGACTTCCTCCGTTCTCCAGATCGTAGGTCTCCGTCTGGACGTAGGGCTCCATCTGAAAGTGAAATGGATGAGTAGGTTAGAGATGTGAATAAGTGTGACAACATTTTAGCTAAATTTAAAAGAATGGCTCATCATTTTTGAAAAGATCTTGTAGAAGAGAACTTGAGTAAGTTTTTCACAAATATTCACTTCCTTTGTTTTAGAAACTAAATTTTTCAGAACGTCCATTCTAAACTAGGGTCTCCTAAGGTCAAACAATGGCTCTGATACCAACTTGTCAACACCCGGATTTTTAAGTCCGGATGCCTATTATGTCATTCATCGCAATCCCAGGAATATTGTTGTTGTGAGACATAACAGTTGATACCATAAGTCATCATTCATTACAAACCATCATTGTCTTACAAAAGGGGATCACATGATCCAATATTACACCAATAGTTGATCTATTGATCAACGAACAACATAGTGGCGGAAGCGTAGTAGAAGCGGACTATCTATTTCCACAGGCCAACGCTTGACGTCAGGCGACTCCTAGTTGTTGTAGACGTCCTGCTGACCGTCGTCCTCATACTGCTGCTCTTCTTCATATTCTGGCCATTTGAATAGCCAGGGACACAGCCGTGAGTACTTCAAAGTACTCGCAAACTAATACTAATTAACTAAGATCAACTTTAGTAAGGGGTACTAAGCTCTAGTTTTATTTACATAAAGCCAATTTTATTTCATAAGTATTTCATCAAGGCTAAGATTAACCTAACTAGCTCATGTGGGAACATTAGTGTCATTCCCACAACTCCGGTGTGGTTTCAAGTTCAACTCACCACATTCAAATTCAACCATCATCTTCACATAAATTTCTAATGATGGAACAGTATGGCCTTTCCAATTGTCCGTAACCGGGGACACGGCTATTCGAATAGTTTTACACTCTGCAGAGGTTGCACACTTGTGCCACAACATTTGATTACATCCGTCAGAGACAACTCTGAATAATCGTAACTCAGTATGCGGATCATCAACCCTAACCGTTCATTTACACCTCCTAGTATAGGCACCTCTCCCCATGAGCTTGGCCTCCCGGTGAAAACCAACTGTTAACCCGGGAACTGCACAGGGCTTGGGCCGGACAATTCACCTCATTCACGTCATTTCATATTTCATGGAGGCAGCCTCGGCATAACCCCTATGACGCTTGTTTAGAGGGAACCCATACTAAGACATATAAACTTCTAGTTAGACCCTACCCATAATCAGGTATTGTGGGGGTACTTGTATATTGGAAAGGTATCGCATCCAACCAACATCAGTTTTCAATCAAAAATCACTATCTTCTCTTGGTCATAATCACCTTCAATATTCCTTTCATAATTTCACCATCATCATCCAATGTTCCCATCTAGAGTAGTCACTTTTAGTTACTTAGCACTAGCCACTAATCATGAGGGGTGCTAACTTAGCTTGTTTGCCATAAACTAACTTTGCTGATATTGTACTACTCTAGATCAAGTGAATCATGAATCAAAAAGTACTTTGATAAAGTAAAGTAATAAAACTTGAAAGCAAAACTTGTAATAAAAGCTGGGATAGGCTTGGTAAACATGAAATAAATAGGTGGAGTGCCTTGCTCTTGGAGAGCTTTGCACTTTGCAAGGGTATTAGCTTGCCTTGATTGTTGTACTGATCAAAGTGGTCTTCCTCTCCTTGAGTGTAGACCTCCTCCTCCTCGGCGTACTCCTCGGTACTAGCGTCTAAATACGGTACAATACACACAATCACCACACAACTCAAATACTAAGCTAAGCACACACATGCATCACTCTTACTAGTCTATCATAACAACATGCTTAGTACATGAATTGATTTAATTATTTTTCTTAAAAGAGTAATTTCTTCTCATATAAATATAGATTGGTATTTCTATTTAGTTCTTGAGAGAAAATAATTTCCCTTCATTAGGTCTTATTACAATTTAATTTCCCTAAATTAATATCATATGACCTAGGTTGACCAAGGTCAACCTCTTCATAATCATTATTTGGGAAAAAGATTTAAATGAGGTACATCACCTCATGCCTTTTAATCACTCTTGATTAATGATTTAATATCATCCACTAACTTAATATGAGTTTAACATAACCATAGTGTCTTCCTTATATTAACTTAGTGGGGACAAGATTTAAATGAGAGAGATTCTCTCATACATATTAATAATGGGTAAGCTTCATTTAAAAAGTACTTTAAATAGCCTTAGGGCCAATTTTTAAACAATGATTTGATCATACAAACAACTATGCAATATTTTTACATAATCAGATAGATATATTGAAATATGATTTTTGAGAATTGGTTTCACCTTAAAAGCATTTTTATTCAATTTTTAATAATTAATTAAAGTGGAAAAATGCCCTGCCTTGTTTATTTTCTCAGATTAATTCGACACACAAGCTAGGGTTGGGACCAGTGTAGTTTTGTAGACATTTTCACAAGATTTCCAAATATATAAAATTTGTCAAATTTGGTTTAGTGGATTTTATTCTATTAATTTTTGAAAACAGCATCAGAGGCTAATTTAATGAAATTTGAAAATTATTGTTTGAATCAAACGGGCTGGCGGGAAACGTTAACGGGCTAAGCAGCGAAAGGGGAGAATGGGCCGGCCCAGTAGCGCGTCCAACGCCACGGGCCGCCTGACAGCGTGGGGTCCACGCGTCAGCGTGTTTAACACAGCGAATCGGTATGGATGAATCCGGGCGGTTGGATTAGAAATAGATCGGACGAACGACGCGCGTCGTCGTCTCCGGCGAGAGGGACGAGCTCTGGCGGCTCAGGTAGGGGGTCGGAGGGAGTACCAGGCCGTTGCAGGTGTCTGGCGGCGTGCGTGGGGAGGTTGTCGACGACGGCGAGGCGCCCGGTAGCGGTGGCGTCGCCGGGGGTGGCCTCGGATCGACGGCGCCCTTCTCAGCACCTCTGCGGGCTCCGACGGTGAAATTGGACGGCGGCGGTGGCTAATCGAGCAGGGCGAGGGGACGAGGAGCTTGAGAAGAGGGAGGCAAGCAAGAATGGTGTGGAGAGTGAGGCACGGGGAGGCCTCCTTTTATAGCGTCTGGAGGTGGCCGTGGCGCGGTGATGATCTCATCGTCGACGACGATGCTACAGGGGCGCAGGGGTACTGGCGATGATGCACGCGGGCAGGCGACGTCCTGGCGATGACGTGAAGCGTGATTGCGTTGAAAACGAGGCACAGGCGAGTTCGTCATCGTCCTCGCGAGCTGGGTGTCCGTGGCGGACGTCGTCGGCGTGGGCATGGCGCACGGCGTTCCCGCGGGCCAATGGCCGTGTCGGGGCGGTTCACCGTGGCGTCGTGAAGCGCTTGGCGCTGGGAGCGAGCGCAGAGGTCAACGGGGCTGCTCTGGCGTCGACGTGGCCGGGCGTGTCTGTGGCGCACGCCATGCGCGCTCTGGCGTGCGTGTGCGCGTCTGGGCACGTCTGGGCGTCGCTTGCCTGGGCCGTGTAATGCACGAAATCGTCGAGCAAGGTGTCGAGGAGGTTCAGGGGAGTGCGTAGCACACGATTGACACGGTGGTGCATGCTCAAGTTGACCAGAGGAGAGAATGGCATGATCACACCCATGTCATGCCACGGCATGACCTGCTCTGGTACAATTGATGATGCAAACTTGTGCCAAAGCTTGTCCAATGTGTTTGGCAAGGCTCCTGGAGGTCAATGGGGTACTGGTGATGATCTATGCTTGATGGTGGAGGCCACTGTCCAATGGATTTTACAATGCACAAGGTTGGCAGATTTATGCACACAAAGTGTTTGTTGAAATGGCGCAAGAACTCAAGTTTGGAATTTTCAAATGAAATTTGGAGGGTTTGGTTTATATATTATTTGCAGTAGAGTGGTGGTGGTGGTGGTCAAAATTAAGTTAGTTTGCAAAAAAGCAAAATGAGTATGATCTTCACATTGATATAAAGTCCTCACTTGTCACCCTGTTTCTGGTCAACCTAGTCAACTCTAGCTAGGGTGGTCAACATGAAAGTTCATCACCTTGACATGGTCTTGGATGACCTGGCCTTAGTTGACCAAGTTTAGTTTAAGAATTGATTTAATCAGAGGGGTAAAGAGGGGATCATGTTAAAAAGTGCATAAGTGACCATCATCACATGTGAGATGGTTTTGAGTTCAAATTTGATTCAATTTTGGTTTCTTTGATGCATTTAGGTTTGTTTGAGTTGTATAATCATTTTAGAAACAATAGATCAAGCCATGGTGGCCTTTGGTGATGATTTGCATATTTGACCTATGTGTATGTGAGGGTTTTGGATCACATTGGTTATTTCTTTTATTTTGCTCAAAGAGGGGTATTATGATCATCTATTAGGGTTTATTAGCATGTGATAACCATATCATCACTCATCATGGCAAGAGCACCAAAGAAAATCACTCATATGCATGGACTTATATGTGATACACTATGCATATAAAAAGTTTTTGTTTGTTGCAAAATTTGAGTACTTGATCTCTCTCTTGATTTCATTATTGTTAAAACTTGGGATGTTACAGCTGCCAATCCTCCCCCTCGACTATGCGGTGCTGGCAATCGAAGTTGCAGTATGCAGCATTACAGCCGTTCTGGACCACCAACCATCATAATCTCTTATGCATGTATGCTGCAAAAAAAAATTGCCAGCTAAAAACTAACAATAACTTATTTAGATAGAACCGACTATAACTGCATGAAGCAGAAATATTCACTTGTTCCCTTCTTGTCACCAGTCATCTTGCCCACATTTAATTTTAAGATGAAACTTCAGGAATAAATATGAAAGATAATATGATAGCTCTGAACAGGAAGTACATGTGAACTGTCAAGAAAGATGAATGTCTTTTGTGCTTGCAGGATCATGGTTTCCAGACTCACGACTCTAGTCATAGAAGAACTACTCTAATTAAATGATTATTGTCTAAAAAAGTTTCTTCTGAGATTTAGAGCTTGCGGTAATGCATAGAAGTAGCGGATCGTATGAAAAATGCACAAATTAATTCTTATATCCGCATATCTCAGTGTTTTAATTCATGGTCTCAAGCTCAGAAATAACAACACAAACTGATTACCTCGGCATATCTAAATCAAAATCCTAAATTATTGATATATGTATGCAATCAATCAACTTTGGCGCCCGTTTTATTCAGAGGATGTCCAATAACTCCATTATCAAAGAAAAGTAATGGCATGGATTAACACTAAGGAAGTCAGGAATCAACATATGATAGGCTATCTTTGCCATCATGTCTGCTGACTTCGATGACCAATAAGAGAACCAGAAATAAACAACCAGATGGATGCCCCAAATTCAGAACTGGATGAGACAACAGGGAATACATGTAGTGCAACCAAGCATTTTTCCTACTTTTCATGTCAATGGATACCAAAGCTTGAACCAGAAAGCACCCCAGAGAGATGCTATTGACACTCCACAAGAACACATCAGTATTAAGTGGAGAGCAATTGCTGATTGTACATACAATACATTATGCAGTCCAATTCTCTAATGTGATAAACACAATGATAATGCATTCTACCTTTTGGAGCTCAACACATGGAGGCTTACTATGGCATGAAAGTGATCAGCAATACGCATACATTTATATTTTAGTAATGCTACATACAACAGGATCAACCGAACGTGAAGAGAATAGCTAAAAATAAGAAGGCGGAGAAAGAAGTTGAGAATTAAAAAGCAGAATGTCATTGCACAAATTCCATTAGATAAAAGTATCTAAACATTTGCGTGAAGCCATAGTCTCGCTAACTCACATTCACCAGCAGTTTTTTTATTTCACCTGAGAAGGCATTCACCACCTATTATATATTCATATGCTCACTGTCAGATTTAGAGTAGAAAATGAGGTGCATGTGAAGCCTGAAACGAAATGAAGCTACAGTACAATTGTTTGGTCTGAAGTAAACCGACGATACTAAGAAATAGAGAAGTAGGCATTTGCCTTGTGGTTTACTTGTTTCCTTTTTCTATAGGTACTAAATGTCTTCTGCACCTGATGAACTAAAGGTGCATTTATGATGTCACCATTTATCCACCAATCTGGAAGCATGTAAATAGGTTAATAAGTATATTTAAGCAATTGAAAACTGTCAGGAAGCATATTTAGTATGAAAAGGTCACTACAGTACTTGACGCTAAGATTCATGTCAGTCACAACCTCCAGCCCTCCAGTAGAATCCATACTTGTTTGGATTGTCAACCTAGAGTCCTAGACCATTGAACAAAATTATCTCACTGAATGAAGTAACAACGCAGGAGCTTATACCCGGTCTTGTGCTTTCCATTCTCGATCCTTGTTTGTACTAAGAACCAAAAATTGGTGCCAATGAAATTTGTGCTTGGCTTCGGCATATATATCTGATCGCGACGCCTGGAAACGCACTACTAAAGTTTACTGTCCCCATCGCAGATTCCAGTATTTACCATGTGAGACAACTGCTGGGAGTCAGGTATAAGGAAAGAGAAACAGTTTCAGGCTAAGAAGGCAGGAGGAAGTCATTTTATGTAAAATACTCCATATCAAGTTTGCGAGGACACAATCCCATCAACTCTTTTGTCCATGCTCCTGGTACTGAAGAGAGAAGGAAAAACTCTACAACAAAGAAGAACTGGTAGTTCAACACTAACCGTATTTAGAGAATTCTGAAAATTATGGAGATGAAAAAAAGAGGAGAATGCACCATCATATACGTCAAGTGAGTTGTATAACAATATGGTATCACCAAAAGATTCTGCGATAGAGAGGAAAGACAGAAAAGGGACTGCAACTGGACATGCTAATCAATGTTTCAACTATCCAGCAAATGTATTGTCTAGAGACTTTACCAATGGAAGAATTAGAAAATTTAGTAAACATAATCCACACCATGCTCCAGGTAGTCAATTTCCGCTCTTTGCTTCTGAGTTCCTATATTCATCCAGAACATGTAGGCACAACAATTTGTTTCATACATACTGAAGTGGGGAATCGAGCCAGACCTTCAATAACATATTTTTGTTGGCGCTGAATTTCTTATGAATCTCAATTTCTAATAGTAGTTTGATAGCTGCACCACATAATTTTTTCACTACAATCCAACCAAGTTACTTTATTTGAATTTCAGAGGTTGCCTTGGAGAAACAAACTATTCATTATGCTCCCTCATTCGACATGTACACCATTGCATGGATCACCTTCTGATATTGTTACAAAAAGGATGAGTGGAATTGTATAGAGATCATGCAAACATTTTTATTCTTGTGATTGACATGATTACGTCATTCATGTACGGCTGAGCCTTGGTTTCATATTTCTATACCTGATTGTTATGTTGAAACCAATTCAGCAATTATGAGGCATCTAAAATCCAATTAAAGGGGTGAACTTCTAATGATACCCCTTTTCCCATAACATTTAGCTGAACACATTATGACCTTAGAAAAAAACATGCTCAAAGGTTACCATGCAAGAAAATAACTATAACAACAGTATGAACAGATTATGACCTTTTAAAAGAGACCATCTACTCAGCTCATGGTGCAGGAAATACCTATAACAATAGTACGGAAGCTATGGAGTGTACTGTACTTTCTGAGACAACTGACCTGGAAGAATAAATTTGGAAGAAAACTATTGGTTTCTAATTCGTTATGCATCCATCAATATTGCTTCGTAAGCAAATATTAACCCACCTGGAAACTGCTTATCTCAGGTAGAAGCCCCTCAGAGGTAAACCTTGTGAACTTTGATTGATGCAATATCAAAATACAGAACATAGTGCAGCAGGAACATTACAACTTCGGGGAAGCTAGGCCGGCGGCCGCTGGTCGTTGCCTCGGCATTGGAGCGCTGGGTTGTTCGGCAACCTGGACGAACAACAGCGTCGCCGTGGACGGTCGCATCTGTGACCTGCGCCTCGCTGATATACTGCCGCTGAGGAGAGGATGAAGGAATAGGGAGGGCGGCCGATGGTGATTACCTCACGGAAGGAGAACGGATAACGACTGAGATGTTGACCACCTGGTACGACATTCCCATGAGTAGCGCTTCGCTGCGCTGCTTCCCCGTGTGCTACTCCTTGCTGCCTACGGCGCCGAAGGCGGAGGTGGTGGAGCTCGATCTGGCACCTCCTGCGATGAATGAGGGCGGGTTTGGAGGAGGCAGGCTGAGCCTGCAGGCCCTTGGTCATCTCCACCGTATTATTGCTCTCCATGTGAGCTGAGGGGAGGAAGAGGAGACGATTGGGTCGGCAGTGAAGCACGAATGTGTCCTACCGCGAGATGGCTTTCCCGAGCAAAGCCGCACGTTGACCCCAAACGAACCGACTAACCAGCGAGACCCGCGACAGTGACCCCTAGAACGCCCACAGGTCCTCCCAACCCTGGGAGCTTAGAGCCTTATGGATGCTTACGAAATTATAGATATGGATCAATCATAACCATAGGACATGGACAAACTATAGAACTTAGAAAATACACAACAAAAACTTATGACTCTTTCCGTGCAAGAACTTCTAAATTTTCTCTATATTAGAAAAAAAAGAACGTTCATCCTTCACAGCAGTTTCTTATTTAGTACAAACAAAAGGTTTCCACGCTTCAGTAAACATGATTGTGTGCTTCTCAACATAAAAATTAGGAATAAAATTGCACAAAAGCAAAGTGGTTAAAATGTATGGGAACCAAACAATCAACAATACTAAATGATAGGCATGATAGTGTGGCAATACCATATATATATACAGTTGGTATAAAAGGAAAATTGCTTCTAGTTCCGACCTAGGTACAACCAATTACAAAAATCATGGACATGAGAAGAAACATTCCAACTCGACATCCAATTTCATGCTAGTGCTGTAGTGCATGCCTTTAAAATATATCAAACTATGTATGACATGAAAGATAATATTTTTTCATAGGTCTTTTAGAAAAAACATTGTGTTCTTTTCCTACTTCCAATCATTCATCTTCAGGGTAACTTATGCCATGTAATAACGACCTAACAACATTATCTATTACATGTTTTGTGTCCATAACAACATAATTTTGCAATTGCTGCCATGGTTATATATGATCTCATTATGGTATGAAATGGTTAACACTAATTTGATTCAGGCTTTTTTTGCAGCAACATAAGCTAGGAGCACTACGCTTTAATACATTGTAAGGCAGTAAAAAAATAAAATGTTCCGCATAAATTTGGAACATTTTAAACAAACATGTTTGAAAATGAGCCATTTTTGTACATACGAATATGTGCATACAAATGAAGTAAGATGAATAATGTTCGTAAGAGCAAGTGGTAGTAGTGGCTCAAGTCGAGTTCAGAGATGAAGGAAAACAATGTTTTCCCTATATGTCAAGGAGCTCAGATGCCATACATCAAATTTGAATTCTACATCAAGCCTCCTATGACATGCTGAGCACTACAAAGTTGTTAACTGCGTATAGACCCAATAAGCCAGTCCTCATATTTAGGAAACATTGATTTCTATTCCATAATACAAAATTGAGTGAAGACATGTGTTCAGGTAGATGAAAATGATTCACGTATATACTGAATATATATGTTTAAGATGAAAATTATTCAAGGATAATATGAATTTGACTGTAGTAAAAAGCACAACATTTGGTACAGTTCCAAAGAAACCAATTTACATTTGTGGCGCTAAAATTATATTGAACAGAGGGAATCACGTTTATCTGTCTTATCATCTTGTTTTAAACATTTTCTTAGGAATTCCCCACTCTCCTGTTTTGAGTACCCTCAAACACATGCCTTTGAGTGTCTTGACCACAAGAACATTAGTAACTACTGGAGGGGGGAGGGGGGACAAAATTTAGGGAGTTTAACAACCAAAAGAAGTGAGACTAAACATGTAATCAGTACACATATATCATGCTAACATGCCATCTATATATCATGTGAATATCAACGGATCATTAATTTAGGGAGTTTAACAACCAAAACAGAATAGTCAGTATATCATGTACAATTATGAGATTTTAATAATAAGAAGAAAACAAGTTTACCCTAGATAACCAAACATTCGGGGAGCCAATCATTGTAGTTACCTCAGAATTTAAGGCTGTGGAGCCATGACATCAGACCAGCCAAGCATCGTATAGGGACAACTGTTTCAGACATTAAATTCATGTTTAACACAAGATTTTGGCCATTGCTGACACTGTGCTACAACTCAAGATCACAAGAGGAGTCATTTGCCTACTTTGCCCGACAGTACATAATTATAAGAATATTTATATATACACATGGAGCCATCAATCTGACAATACTGAAGACTGATACCAACAAAATGTATCACCCCAGGCACTACCTATGGCTACAATATCACCACCAATACAGGAAATTGAATTCACTACCAAGCATAATTAAGAAATGGAAGTACTGAAGTGTACATATTTGAGCTAATGTCGACACTTCAGAGACCTAAGCTCATGTTTCAAGGAGCAAACTAATTTTAAGACAATATTAGCTGCCAAAACAACTAATTAATTTAGGGAGTTTAACAACCAAAACAGAATATATCATGCTAACATGCCATCTATATATCATGTGAATATCAACGGATCATTAATTTAGGGAGTTTAACAACCAAAACAGAATAATCAGTATATCATGTACAATTATGAGATTTCAATAATAAGAAGAAAACAAGTTTACCCTAGATTGGTTATTATATATCTTTGTGTTTATGATAAATGTTTATATACCATGCTATAATTGTATTAACCGAAACATTGATACATGTGTGTTATGTAAACAACAAGAAGTCCCTAGTAAAGCCTCTTGTATAACTAGCTTGTTGATTAATAGATGATCATTGTTTCGTGATCATGAACATTAGATGTTATTAATGACAAGGTTATATCATTATGTGAATGATGTAATGGACACACCCAATTAAGCGTAGCATAAGATCACGTCATTAAGTTCATTTGCTATAAGCTTTCGATACATAGTTACCAAGTCCTTTCGACCATGAGATCATATAAATCAGTTATGCCGAAAGGGTACTTTGATTACATCAAACGCCACTGCGTAAATGGGTGGTTATAAAGGTGGGATTAGGTATCCGGAAAGTATGAGCTTGAGGCATATGGATCAACAGTGGGATTTGTCCATCATGATGACGGATAGATATACTCTGGGCCCTCTCGGTGGAATGTCGTCTAAATGGCTTGCAAGCATATGAATAGTTCATAAGAGACCACATACCACGGTACGAGTAAAGAGTACTTGTCAGAGACGAGGTTGAACAAGGTATCGTGATACCAATGATCAAACCTCGGACAAGTAAAATATCGCGTGACAAAGGGAATCGGTATCGTATGTTATTGGTTCATTCGATCACATAGTTCATCGTTGAATATGTAGGAGTCATTACGGATCTCCAGGTCCCGCTGATGATTATTGATCGGAGAGGCGTCTCGGTCATGTCTGCACATTCTCGAACCGTAGGGTGACACACTTAAGGTTGCGATGTTGCTAGGGGTAGTTTCGGGATTAAAGAAATAGTTTTGGAGAGTTACGGAATTGTTCCGGGAAGATGATTAATAATTTATTAATTAATTGAATTAGTAAATATTAATATGTATTTATTTAATAGAAATAAATATGAGGCTAAAAGTAGTCTATAAAAGGTTTTGCTAATGGGCCAATTTATAGACCCTATATAGACAAACTGTCAAAGCAAAAGAAAGGAAAAAAAAGGAGGGCAGGCCCGGCCAGCTGGGCCGGACGGCCGGCCACATGCATGTGAAAAGGCCAAAGGCCAAGCAAAGGCAAGGTACGCTGCCGTGGCCGATCGATCCGATCGATCGTGGCCAGGCAGGTCTCGTGCACGTAAGGAAATAGCTAGCTAGCTATTTGGCTGATTTGATCTGTACGTGATGGTTTTGGAAAGTCTCCAAGAAATAGGTGTCTTGGTTTGCACGATTCAGCTCCCGCCCGCCTTTAAAAGGAGCACGCCGGCCGGCGCAAGAAAATCAGATTTTTGTTCCGCGGTCGTTTGCTCCGTTTGCTCCACCTTTTGCCTAGTTCTTCCACCCAACGCGAATAGGCGAAGCCCTGTCCGCACAAACTCTCCACCAACACCACGCTGTCGTGCTGCTGGACTAGATCTCATCTACCACATCTCCCCGCTTGCTGGAACAAGGAGGAGGTGTCTTCATCGAGCTGTACGTGTGACCGAGTACGGAGGTGCTGCCCGATTGTGGCACCGTCAAGATCAAGATCTTCTACGCGCTTTTGCAAGCGGCAAGTGATCGACTACATCCACCCCGAGATCTAATCTCGTTAAGCTTTGCGAATCTTCGAGGGTTAGTCTCATCATCTCCTCGTTGCTACCGTCTACTAGATTAGATCTTGGCTTGGTTTTCGTTCTTGCGGTAGGAAATTTTTGTTTTCTATGCTACGAATCCCATCAGTGGTATCAGAGCCGTGTCTATGCATAGATTGGTTGCACGAGTAGAACACAATTGTTTTGTGGGCGTTGATGCTTTTGTTGTCTTTAGTTCGTGTACTTTGCATCTTGCGGCATAGTGGGATGAAGCGGCTCGGGCTAACTTTACATGACCGCGTTCATGAGACTTGCCCCACGTTCGACATGCAACTTGTATTGCATAAGTGGCTTTGCGGGTGTCTGTCTCTCCCACTATAGTGAAGATCCAATTTACTCTTTCTATTGACAACATTAGTATCACCGTTGTGGTTCATGTTCGTAGGTAGATTGGATCTTATGCGAAAACCCTAAACCACGTAAAATATGCAAACCAATTAGAGGCGTCTAACTTGTTTTTGCAGGGGTTTGGTGATGTGATATGGCCATAATGTGATAATGAATATGTATGAGATGATCATTATTGTATTGTGGCAACCGGCGAGAGCCTTATGGTTGTCTTTAAATTTCATGTTGAGTAGTATTTCAAAGTAGTTGTAATAGTTGCTACATGGAGGACAATCATGAAGACGGCGCCATTGACCTTGGTGCTACGCCGACGATGATGGAGATCATACCCGTTGATGATGGAGGATCATGTCCGTGCTTTGGAGATGAAGATCAAAGGCGCAAAGACAAAAGGGCCATATCATATCACATATGAATTGCATGTGATGTTAATCCTTTTTATGCATCTTATATTGCTTAGATCGTGACGGTAGCATTATAAGATGATCCCTCTCACTAAATATCAAGATAATAAAGTGTTCATCCTTAGTATGCACCGTTGCTAAGACTTGTCGTTTCGAAGCATCTCGTGATGATCGGGTGTGATAGATTCTACATGTGCATACAACGGGTACAAGCCAGTTTTGTACACGCGGGTACTAAGGTTGCCTTGACGAGCCTAGCATGTACAGACATGGTCTCGGAACACGGGATACCGAAAGGTAGAGCATGAGTCATATGATTGATATAATGAACACTTGGGTGTTCGCCATTGAAATTACAACTTGTTCGTGATGATCGGGCTTGGTGTGGTGGATTTGGTTCGTGTGATCACTAAGACAATGCGAGGGATATTGTTTTGAGTGGGAGTTCACCTAGTTTTTAATTTTGTTAAATTAAAATTTGAACTCAATTTGTCATAAACTTAGTCTAAACTATTGCAAATAATTGTTGTAGATCATGGCGTCCCCATCAATCAATTTTAACCAGTTCCTAGAGAAAGAAAAGTTTAAAAGCAATGGTAGCAACTTCACCGATCTGGTTCCGTCATGTGAGGATCTTCCTCAATGGCGGAAATCCGCAATATGTGCTTGATGCACCGCTAGGTTCCACACCACCTCCTGTAGTATCCGAGGAAGAAAAGAATGTTTTCGAAGCTCGGGCTAAAGTGTACTCTCAAGTTCGAGTGTGCCATCCTATGCAGCCTAGAGGCGAGCTCCAAAAGCGTTTTGAGCACCACGACCCTTGTGATATGATGCGTGAGCTCAAAGTTATCTTTGAAACTCATGCGGCCGTGGAGAGCTATGAGGCCTCGAAGCAGTTCTTTGGCTGCATGATGGAAGAGGGCAGCTCCGTTAGTGAGCACATGTTCGCTATGTCCGGACATGCGAGGAAGCTCAGTGACTTGGGGATTGTGATCCCTAACCAGCTGGGTATTCATCGTGTTCTCCAATCACTGCCACCAAGTTACAAGAACTTCGTGATGAACTACAATATGCAGAACATGAACAAGGAGTTACCTGAACTCTTCTCCATGCTGAAATCTGCTGAGGTTGAGATACAGAAAGAGCACCAAGTGTTGATGGTCAATAAGACCACCAAGTTCAAGAAGCAGGGCAAACCCAAGAAGGACCTCAAGAAGGGTGGCAAGAAAGCTGCCACTCATCCTGAGAAGCCTAAGGGTGGCCCTAAACCTGATACTGACTGCTATTACTGCAATGGGAAGGGGCACTGGAAGCGGAATTGCTCCAAGTATCTGGCTGATCTGAAGAGCGGCCTTGTCAAGAAGAAGAAAGGTATATCTGATATACATGTTATAGATGTTTATCTCACTGGTTCTCGTACTAGTGCCTGGGTATTTGATACTGGTTCGGTTGCTCACATTTGTAACTCGAAACAGGAACTACGGAATAAAAGAAGCCTAGCGAGGGATGAAGTGACGATGCGCGTTGGAAATGGATCCAAGGTCGATGTGATCGCTGTCGGCACGCTCCCTCTACATTTACCATCGGGATTAGTTTTAGACCTTAATAATTGTTATTTGGTGCCTGCGTTGAGCATGAACATTATATCTGGATCGTGTTTAATGCAAGACGGTTATTCATTCAAGTCTGAGAATAATGGTTGTTCTATTCTTATGAATAATATCTTTTATGGTCATGCACCTGAGAAGAATGGTTTATTTCTATTGAGTCTCGATAGTAGCGATACACATGTTCATAACATTGATGCTAAACGAATTAAATTGAATGATAATTCTACTTATATGTGGCACTGTCGTCTTGGTCATATTGGAGTGAAACGCATGAAGAAACTCCATGCAGATGGACTACTTGAGTCACTTGACTTTCAGTCACTTGACGAGATGCGAAGCATGTCTAATGGGAAAAATGACTAAGACTCCATTCTCTCGGTATTATGGAGCGAGCTACGGACTTATTGGAAATCATACATACCGATGTGTGCGGACCAATGAGTGTAGCCTCGCGCGGTGGTTATCGTTATGTTCTAACCTTCACAGATGATCTGAGTAGATATGGGTATATCTATTTCATGAAGCATAAATCCGAGACTTTTCAGAAGTTCAAGGAATTCCAAAGTGAAGTAGAAAATCAACGTAACAAGAAGATCAAGTTTCTGCGTTCTGATCGCGGAGGCGAATATCTGAGTTATGAGTTTGGCATGCATTTAAAGAAATGCGGAATACTTTCACAGTTGACACCGCCGGGAACACCACAGCGAAATGGTGTGTCCGAACGTCGTAATCGAACTCTCTTAGATATGGTTCGTTCTATGATGTCTCTTACTGATTTGCCGTTATCTTTTTGGGGTTATGCGTTAGAGACAGCAGCATTCACTTTAAATAGGGCACCATCGAAATCCGTTGCAACGACACCATATGAATTATGGTTTAATAAGAAACCTAAGCTGTCGTTCCTTAAAGTTTGGGGTTGCGAAGCCTATGTAAAAAAGTTACAACCGGACAAGCTAGAACCCAAAGCGGAGAAATGCGTCTTCATAGGATACCCTAAGGAAACTATAGGGTATAATTTCTATCACAGATCCGAAGGCAAAATCTTTGTTGCTAAGAACGGAACCTTTCTTGAGAAAGAATTTCTCACTAAAGAAGTGACTGGAAGAAAAGTAGAACTCGACGAGGTTACAGAACCTTCTCTCGTTGATCAGAGTAGCGCGATACCGGAAGATGATCTCGTGCCGCCCGCACCAGTAACGAGAGGAAGCTAATGATAATGATCATGAAACTTCGAGCGAGGTAGCTGCCGAACCTCGCAGGTCGACAAGAGAACGTACCACTCCTGATTGGTATGATCCTTGTCTAAATCTCATGATTGTGGACAACAATGATGAGGACCACTGCGACGTATGAAGAAGCGATGATGAGCCCAGATTCCAACAAATGGCAAGAAGCCATGAAATCCGAAATGGGATCCATGTATGATAACAAAGTATGGACTTTAGTAGATCTACCTGATAGCCGCAAGGCTGTTGAGAATAAATGGATCTTCAAGAGAAAAATAGATGTTGACTGTAATGTTACTGTCTATAAAGCTCGACTTGTCGCAAAGGGTTTCCGACAAATTCAAGGTGTTGACTACAATGAGACTTTCTCACCTGTAGCGAAGCTAAAGTCTGTGAGGATTTTGTTAGCAATAGCTGCATTTTTCGATTATGAGATTTGGCGAGATGGATGTCAAAACGGCGTTCCTTAATGGTGACATTGAGGAAGAGTTGTATATGGTACAACCCAAAGGTTTTGTCGATCCTAAAAATGCTCGACATGGTATGCAAACTTCAGCGTTCCATTTATGGACTGAAGCAAGCATCCGAGGAGTTGGAACCGACGCTTTGATAAGGTGATCAAAGACTTCGGGTTTTTACGGTGCCATGGAGAGGCCTGTATTTACAAGAAAGTGAGTGGGAGCTGCGTAGCATTCCCGATATTATATGTAGATGACATATTATTGATTGGGAATGATATAGAACTATTAAGCGATGTAAAAGGTTATTTGAATAAATGTTTTTCAATGAAGGACCTTGGTGAAGCAGCGTACATTTTAGGCATCAAGATTTATAGAGATAGATCAAGACGCCTAATAGGGCTTTCACGAGTACATACCGGACAAGATTCTAAAGAAGTTTAGAATGGATGAAAGTAAGAAAGGATTCTTACCGATGTTGCCGGAGTAAGGTCTTGAGTAAAACTCAAGGTCCGGCTACGGCGAAGAAAGAGAGAGGATGAATCGGATCCCCTATGCCTCGGCGATGAGGCTCTATCATGTATGCCATGCTGTGTACTAGACCGGATATAGCACATGCTGTTAGTTTGACTAGCAGATATCAAAGTGATCCAGGAATGGAACACTTGACAGCGGTCAAGAATATCCTGAAGTACTTGAAAAGAACTAAGGATATGTTTCTTTGTTATGGCGGTGACCAAGAGCTCGTTGTAACAAGTTACACCGATGCAAGTTGGAACACTGATCCTGATGACTCTAAGTCTCAGTCTAGGTACGTGTTTATATTGAATGGTGCTTGCGGTAAGCTGGTGCGGCTCCAAGCGAGTGCACGGTGGCGAAGTCTTCAACGAGAATCGGAATACATAGCGGCTTCGGAGGCTTCATCGGAAGCGATATGGATGAAGAGGTTCATTGTTGAGCTCGGTGTGGTTCCTAGTGCATTGGACCCACTAGTCATTTATTGTGACAACATGGGTGCCATCGCCAATGCACAAGAACCAAGGTCACACAAGAAGCTAAAGCATATCAAGCTGCGTTTTCATTCGATTCGCGAGTACATCGAAGATGGAGAAGTAAAGATTTGCATAGTACACACTGATCTGAATGTAGCAGATCCGTTGACTAAAGCTCTCCCCAGGGCAAAGCATGACCAACACCAGAATGCCATGGGTATTAGGTACCTTACAATGTAATCTAGATTATTGACTCTAGTGCAAGTGGGAGAGTGTTGGAGATATGCCCAAGAGGCAATAATAAATTGGTTATTATATATCTTTGTGTTTATGATAAATGTTTATATACCATGCTATAATTGTATTAACCAAAACATTGATACATGTGTGTTATGTAAACAACAAGAAGTCCCTAGTAAAGCCTCTTGTATAACTAGCTTGTTGATTAATAGATGATCATTGTTTCGTGATCATGAACATTAGATGTTATTAATGACAAGGTTATATCATTATGTGAATGATGTAATGGACACACCCAATTAAGCGTAGCATAAGATCACGTCATTAAGTTCATTTGCTATAAGCTTTCGATACATAGTTACCAAGTCCTTTCGACCATGAGATCATATAAATCGGTTATGCCGGAAGGGTACTTTGATTACATCAAACGCCACTTGCGTAAATGGGTGGTTATAAAGGTGGGATTAGGTATCCGGAAAGTATGAGCTTGAGGCATATGGATCAACGATGGGATTTGTCCATCATGATGACGGATAGATATACTCCGGGCCCTCTCGGTGGAATGTCGTCTAAATGGCTTGCAAGCATATGAATGGTTCATAAGAGACCACATACCACGGTACGAGTAAAGAGTACTTGTCGAGACGAGGTTGAACAAGGTATCGTGATACCAATGATCAAACCTCGGACAAGTAAAATATCGCGTGACAAAGGGAATCGGTATCGTATGTTATTGGTTCATTCGATCACATAGTTCATCGTTGAATATGTAGGAGTCATTACGGATCTCCAGGTCCCGCTGATGATTATTGATCGGAGAGGCGTCTCGGTCATGTCTGCACATTCTCGAACCGTAGGGTGACACACTTAAGGTTGCGATGTTGCTAGGGGTAGTTTCGAGATTAAAGAAATAGTTTTGGAGAGTTACGGAATTGTTCCGGGAAGATGATTAATAATTTATTAATTAATTGAATTATTAAATATTAATATATATTTATTTAATAGAAATAAATATGAGGCTAAAAGTAGTCTATAAAAGGTTTTGCTAATGGGCCAATTTATAGACCCTATATAGACAAACTGTCAAAGCAAAAGAAAAGAAGAAAAAAAAGGAGGGCAGGCCCGGCCAGCTGGGCCGGACGGCCGGCCACATGCATGTGAAAAGGCCAAAGGCCAAGCAAAGGCAAGGTACGCTGCCGTGGCCGATCGACCGGATCGATCGTGGCCAGGCAGATCTCCTGCACGTAAGGAAATAGCTAGCTAGTTATTTGGCTGATTTGATCTGTATGTGGATGGTTTTGGAAAGTCTCCAAGAAATATGTGTCTTGGTTTGCATGATTCAACTCCCGCCCACCTATAAAAAGAGCACGCCGGCCGGCGCAAGAAATCAGATTTTTGTTCCGCCGTTGTTTCCTCCGTTTGCTCCACCTTTTGCCTAGTTCTTCCATCCAACGCGAATAGGCGAAGCCCTGTCCGCACAAACTCTCCACCAACACCACGCCGTCGTGCTGCTGGACTAGATCCCATCTACCACATCTCCCCGCTTGCTGGAACAAGGAGGAGGTGTCTTCATCGAGCTGTACGTGTGACCGAGTACGGAGGTGCTGCCCGATTGTGGCACCGTCAAGATCAAGATCTTCTACGCGCTTTTGCAAGCGGCAAGTGATCGACTACATCCACCCCGAGATCTAATCTCGTTAAGCTTTGCGAATCTTCGAGGGTTAGTCTCATCATCTCCTCGTTGCTACCGTCTACTAGATTAGATTTTGGCTTGGTTTTCGTTCTTGCGGTAGGAAATTTTTGTTTTCTATGCTACGAATCCCATCACAAAATGTATCACCCCAGGCACTATCTATGGCTACAATATCACCACCAATACAGGAAATTGAATTCACTACCAAGCATAATTAAGAAATGGAAGTACTGAAGTGTACATATTTGAGCTAATGTCGACACTTCAGAGACCTAAGCTCATATTTCAAGGAGCAAACTAATTTTAAGACAATATTAGCAGTTGTACCTGTAGCTTCGCAATGGCTAGAGTATGCACTCTCTTCCTTGTTGTAAAGACACAATGTCGGGCATTATGCTAACATCTGCAGCCAAAGAGTAGTATCAAGGCACAATAAGATTAATAAATCTCTTCGTTACCAACATATCACAAAACTTCTCCATGTTGTAGCTGATCCACATATGGAAGAAAGAGATGAAGTAAAAACACAAGAAAAAAGAAAGAAAGATGCCTCGAACAATAACAATCAAATCGAGATGGCATCCAACATGCAAGAACTGCCATGCACTCATGCAAGAAACAATATATATCCAGAAAATAGTTAGAATCTGCAGTTTTATTGATTACAAAATTCCGAATTTTGTTGCTTTTTGCCAGGGACACACCTGGATGTGCATTTGCATGGGAATTGGGAAGAGACAACAATTACATATGCTCAGTGTGACATGGAAGCGAACACTTGCTACTCTGAGTTATCAACAGCTGCTAGGGAAAAATGGATTGCTTTAATGTTAACCTTGGATCTTAGCCTTCATCTATTCCATCTGATCTGAAATTCGTTTTGCATTTGCATTAGTAATAGAAAAATCCTGATAAAGCAATTCTGTCGTGCAAGAAATAATGTGTGAGGTATGCATGTAAAACTAAAAATAACAAGTTAACTAATGTTTTCTTAGGTTCCTAAGAACTTATTTCAGGGTGTGGCCTCAAAGTAAACTATTTTTCAAATCAAGAACTGAAGTAGATTTGAGCTTCTATGTGTATGTACACCACTATTGCATATTTCCACGCAATACTGTCTTGCAGGCACTAAATTCTCGAACTATTTTAAATCAGAAACTGAAGTAAATTTGAGCTTCTATGTGTATGTACACCACTACTGCATATTTCCACGCAATGCTGTCTTGCTGGCACTAAATTCTCGAACTATTAGTACAACTTTTCAGCAAGCATGGGCCTTTTTTTTCAGAAAACATCATGATACTAAGAATCTGTTGATAAAAAAATCTATGAACAACAACTGATAAGAAGACATAAAAAACTAAAATGCCATCACATCTGACCTTTGAACAAGCTATACAACTCTTCTTCCCCCAATAAAAACATGGTCAAAAAATTACACAATAACAATAATGTAGCTCTTATTTGGCATCAATTAGTGGAAAATAGAAGATCAAAATATATTTTACTTATTCTAAACTTCAGCATACACTAAATATAAATTTATTACATTCTGCACTTCTGTAGAAGAACAAGAGTAAGCATTTTCTGGGAAGTTGTTGAATCTTATAGGTATGCCTATCAAATTCCAATCAAAGTCACATTATAAAAAAACCTCAAACTAACCTAGAAGATAGAATGAAGAGTCAATTTATTGGCCACTGGTTTTAATTAACAGATGGCAGTATACATTGCTTGTATATAGAATTTGGATTATGTGTTTAGATGAGCATGCCCGATTCAACCAAACAAGCATCACATTTATAACAAGTTTCGGCACCACCCGTTTACCCAATCTTAGATGGTACCCTCCAACTGAAAGAAAAGATGTCGTGACACCAAATTCAAATATCATAAACAACTGCAGATGCTCAAGCGTATCAATGACATAGCCTAACAAATAAATAGAGGAATATATAACAATTATACCAAAATGGAGCTCTGTAGTGTGTACGGCATAAGCTGTACCACGTCCCTGGTGTGAGAATGGTACATCCAGACATTGACGAAGAAGCACCACAATCCATCAGAAGGCGCAATGTAGTACAAAACGTTTTGACATGTCAATCAACTAAAAGACTTGATACTGCCAATAACGAATAGTTTCATATCAACTACCACTATCCCAATTCAGGAAATGTGTTCTCAAACATTTTCTGCATTTATACACTTATAAAAGATACCTGTTTTTACCTCCATGAGTAATTCAACCCAATTTTCAGCTCAACAGAATAAACAAGGTTAATTAGCTATTGGGCATCTGGAACATATAGGTATACAAATCATAGAGGAATTTGTCTTGCAACACTAAGTGGGTACACTAAAGCTTCTCTTGCAAAGATAACATGCCAGTGGCAAAACTTTTGTCTCCCTAGATTTCACTTTCAGCGTGTACCATGTTTCTCCCACTACCTGGGCATAATTTTTTTGCATGTGAACAATCAATGTAATTTGCTGATGACTATAATATAAGAATGAGCGTGTTTCCTGAGTAAAATTATGGAAGTTGCAGCAAGTAAGAATTGGTCTATGATTCCAATATAACCAGTTTATATGCTACTCTTTCTACCTACACACACGAAGAGAAATTTTCTGAACACTATCAGGTCGTATGTAGAATGAAGGGACAGTCCTTACCGAAGCAGCTCGATGTGGTCGTAGCCAAGCAGGTGGAGGAATTTGCGGATTGCGTTGACGACCACTACCAGCAGCTGGTGGAGGATGTCGGGAATACGACCAGCAGCTGGTGGAGGAGCGCGAGGAGGAGGCGTCGGGCGGGGCCACGGACCCCATCAAGGATGTGGACTCAAGCGCGGCGGAGCCACACAATACCACCACATCGGAGAGACGCACGAGGAGGCGCGGAGGGGGCCGAGGACGACGCGGCCGCGTGGGAGGGACGGAGGAGCGCCGGCGACCAAATCGGCTAGGGTTGCCGCTGGAGTCGCGCTAGGTCGCGGGATGGCGTCGTGGCGGCGGGGAATTGGCGGAGGTGAGCTACGCGGTGCGGATCCGGGGAGCAGCATCCAGGGAGGAGGTCGGAGCTGGCGATGGCGGCATTGGATGGCGACGGCGGCGTCCTTTCTGAAACCGCCAGGTTTCGCGCAACCACACCTCCCTTGATCTGGGGCTCCATCGCGCTGGAAGGGCCGAAGAGGAGATGGTTCCGTTGGCGCCGACATGTCCTGCACGTGGGGCCGGCGACAACGACGCGGGGATCGCCCACAGAAGCCCCCAACCCTGGGAGCTTAGTGCTCTTTAGAGATTCCATCTAGACAAAGAACATTAAAATATCCGAGAAAATCAGAAAAATGTGAACATCTCAAAAAAAAAGGTCCAGTACATTGTTTTAGTATAGACACTACGTAATTGTGAGGTTGTTGAAATATTTAGAGATAAACAACAATCAATGGTGGTATTTGGTAATAATGCATCTAAAGGGTGCACCAAAACCATGAAAAATGAGAATCTCAACCCATGGGTGACTCAAATGATTAAGCTGAATTCCATTATGTAGGCCATATAAGCAGAGCATTATTATATTTTCAACCTCACAGTGCATCAGGCATGGCAAAAGTTAGATCCAAATTTTATGATTTCCAGTCCAATTATATTTGTATACATCAACATTTATTGTATACATGAATAAATAACAAACAAAAGAGTACTCCCTCCATTTACAAATGTAAGATGTTTACGTACCAAACTTATAACACATGTGCAGCATCATCAACTATTTCATCACATTACTAAACAGTACTGTGTTATGTAATGAAGGATCATCCACATATCCTCATTGCTGAACTCGACGCAAAGGGCTTTAGCTTCACGAGTTGCCCGCAATACGGGCATCCCAACATATCCAATGAATTGGTGTGTTACAGAATAGTCAATGACATAATTTTTATCGATTTCCAGTAGCGACCACAGAGCATTAAAAGTCACCCGCAACCTAGAGCCAAAACCTGCAGAAATTAATAGTTTAATACCATGAGGTCTCAAAGGCTTAAAGAAACTGTAGATCAAGCAGTGTTAATACATTTTACCTCACTTGAGCTTTCTTATCAAGATTAAATCCTATATTATGAAATAATTAAAAAAAACCCCAGGACATTGGTAGTGAATGCATCATTTCTCCATTTCACTAACTTATGTACACCAGGCTCTGCAGCACAAACATGAAAAATAAATACCTTCAGAATTTAGTTGTGCGTACAGAGGAGGTACCTTTCCGCTGCCTGGCCTGGGCAACAGCAAAGAACATGGAAAGTGGAAAGGAAAAGTAATATAAGATTACCTGGGCCGACTATTCATCTCGAAGTCTAGATATAAACCATAATCAGTTGCATGCGAATAAGGTGAGTAACACGAGTCCTATAAATCATGAGAGCAGGATACATTTGCTCTGTCACCTCCAAGAAGAAACAAATATTTTATAGAAAATCTTAGTGCTATATACTAAATTGCAAATAGGAATAAAGGACAGAGACAAACAAACCTTTCATATAATCCTTCTGTTGCTTTGATATATTGGCAACATGCACCTTCGCTATCACACCCAAAATTAACACACGCACGCATGCACGCAGCGTCACCATCCTCAGCCAAGGTGAGGGCGGTCGGAGATCCATGAACAACGACACAAGTTACACCTATGTTTGAATTGTATTAGCAACAGAAAATTTTAACATATCACTCATATGGGGGCAGTTAGAAGAAACATAGAATTACTATTTGAGCACGGCTAAAAATAACGAATTACTGAAATATAAATACAATTTGAATAGGGATCAAAACAATACAGGAGTAAAGAGCCGATACAATTATATAATACCATACACCTAGTAAAGAGCGATTGCTGAGATTGTAGCAAGAAATACAAACACAATACAGGAGTGATACTCCTCCTTGTACATGTTGCAGGGAAGGAATTACCGGCATGTATGTAGGGCGAAAGCACCGCTAGCGTCTTAGACAGAAGCGCATGGGGACGCTAGGTCAACAGGCCTGCCACTGGACGACCTGATGAGTCGATGTGGGCGCCGTCGATCGAGGTCGAGGCCGTGGGAGGGGCGCCCCATTCGACGTGGAATTCGGAGGAGCGGGAGATTGGAAACTTGAATCCTCCGCCGCGTTGCGGCCAGTCCGGCTCGCCCTCCCTTCTCTTGTGCTAATCTTCTCATCTTCCTCCTCACTCGTCCGGCACTGAGCAGGACTGAGAGGCGGCATGTGGTGGTAGCGCCGTGGATGCGGAGGAGACGATTTCAGCACCACATAGCCAAGTGCCGACCCAGCGTCTCGGCGACGAAGACGGCAGCAGAGGCATACTCAGGACTCAGGTTCGCCCTAGGATGACATTGACGCGGGCAGAGGAGGTGGGGGAGATGGACAGGCAACTCTCGTAACTCGTAAGGTCGGATAGGTTGTTGACGGTTGATTAGTTCAATCGACCCTAGACGGGCTTAGTGTGGCTGCAGGCCGTTTATAGGAATTCTTGGCCCGATTAATAAGAAAACAGCTCACTCAACCTGCACAGTAGCAGCCCTATATAATGTATGGCCGGCCTGTTTGACGCGGATGAACGATTGAACGGATCCCAGCGACGTTTCGGTACATGAGGAAAATCTGGACTGTTCATAAGCTTCATCCAACGGTGAAGAACCTCAAATCGCTGTGGAAGAGCGTAGCTGGTTGAGTAACTAATGGTATATTTTCTTAATCCACAAAACATGCCTTGATTTTTCTCTGTTTATTGTCGGTTTTTTCTATGCTTGCCAAAAGTTTACAACAACAACAACAACAACCAAGCCTTTCAGTCCCAAGCAAGTTGGGTAGGCTAGAGTTGAAACCCATAAGATCTCGAAGCCAAAAGTTTAGAAACACCAAATTCGTTTGCTTACAATCATCATACAGTAATGTTCATCTACTCCAGTTCCCCTAACCCAACAAAAAATGATGTTAATTACGATTTTTAGATTAAAAGAGCACCATTAGGTGCTGTTAATTACGACTTTGAGATTAAAATGTCATTTGCAATTGTTAATTACAATTTTGAGACAAATGGTTAGTTTAACCTCGATTTCTTCTGCTCTCCATTTTTCCCAACCTAACAAAAATGTAACCATTCCTCTGAAATGGAACCATTCCATTCCATTCCACGCTGTTTCAGAACCGAACACACCCTTGCATTGTTGTGAACTGTTGTCCATACACGGCCATACCCTTCCACTTACATCCAGCACTATATGCATCAGTCTGTCTCAGAGTCATTCAATATCACTGCTGAGATCTGTTCCCATTCTTATGCATGCTGAAACTGCTGCGCCTTTACTCAAATGGATGCAAAATGAGGCTAATGAGGCTGTTGTGAGGACGATGGTGCCGGCACCATCTTCCGAAAACCTCTACAAGCACGAGCCCATGGGCCAGCTGGGTGGTGACCTTTTAATGAATCTGGTATATTTTCTTAATCCACATACATGATTTCATTATTATCTGTTTAATTACTGTTGGCTTTGTCTAATGCTTACCAAAAGTTCAGAAACACTGCGTTTGCTTACAATTATCATACACTAATTTTTCACTTTTCAGTCTGTCTCATCCAGTATATACACTGTTGATTTTCGTTGGCTTCTTTTGTAATCATTTGCATTGTTGTCAACTGTTCTCTATGCACAACCATATTCTTCCACTTACACCCCGTACTATTTGCATCACTCTATCTCATAGATTTATTAAATATCAATGATGAGTTCTGTTGCTATTCATATGCAGGATGAAACTTCTGTGCCTCTACTCAAATGGATAAAAAATGATCCTGATGAGGCTGCTGTGAAGACGATGGTGCCGCCACCATCTTCCGAAAACCTCCTCAAGCACAAGGCCACGGGCCAGCTGGGTGGTACCCTTTTCAGTAAGCAGGTATATTTTCTTAATCCTCATACATGATTTGATTTTTGTCTGTTTATTGCCGGCTTTGTCTAATGCTTACCAATAGTTCATAAACACACACACACCTATTCTTCCACTTACATCCAACACTATATGCATCAGTGTCTCATAGATTCATTTTATATATCACTGCTGATGTCTGTTGCTCTTCAATTTTCATATGCAGACTGAAACTGCTAAGCCTTCATTGGTCAAAAGAATTGCAACTGCTGCTGATGAGGCATCTGCAGAGGCTGCCACCAAGTTAGTGTCAGCCCCACCTTCTGGATGCTTATATAAGCTCAAGTCCAAGGACCAGCCGGGCCGTAACCATCCAAGGGTATGCTTTTTGGAATTCGGAAACACCAAATTAGCATTCTTATATTCATCATACACTAATTTTTCACTGTTCAGTTTGTAACATAGTGTTATGCACTCGCTTGTCAACATTTGCATTGCTCTGAACTATGCATTTTACACAACCTAATTCTTCCACTTACATTCAGCGCTACGCACCAGTAGTACCTCCCATGTTTCCTTCACCATCCCGATGCCGATCTTGCGGGAATATGGCGGGCCCATGTACATACCCCGCATATAACACCTCCTATGGATCTATCTACCTTTCTAGTAACTCCTTCACAGAGTTATAAGTATGTATTCTCAGTGGTTTAGCATGAATTGGCGTATAGTAAAGTCTTGTTTTTAGTCTTCCTGCTTCTTACATTTGTATCAATTTTCACATGCAGACTGTACCTTGTGAACTTCGTCCAATGATTAACCGGATGTGTCCGCATGAAGGGTCTTTCACTATGCATGGCAATGGCAAATTGATGAACACCTACACGGTCTATGAGGTGTATGTCTACAAGACGCAGAGCCATCACATATTTGTATGGACATGATTGGAGAAAGTTTGCTTTTGACTACGGTCCGAAGAAGGGCGACGAGCTGAGGATCAGAAACTCAAACGGGCAGATATACGTAACTGCTTACAGAGTTGGAGACACTTCCAAATATATAATATGTAACTTTTTTCTACTCATATCTTTTGATAACTGCATTCTGAGCAGTTTTTCTAAACCACTCCCTCTGTTCTAGCTTGCTGGGTTTAACATGCTCAAAGCTGCAGATCCCCTGATGGAACAGGAGCGGATGTCACAAAGGGCAACCACACCAGCACCGGCACCGGTTTCCCACTCTCCTGCATCAGCACCGGTTCCTGTACCAGCTCCGTTTACTGCATCTACCCAGCAGACCCCTACATCAGCATTGGTTCCTGTAGAGGCCCCATATACTACACCTGCCTAGCAGGCTCTTGCATCAGCACTAGTTCCTCTAGCTGCACCGTTTACTGCACCTGCCCAACAGTTTCCTCCATCAGCACCGGTTCCTCTAGAGGCACCGTTCATCGCACACGCCTGGCAGTCTCCTACATCAGCACCAGCTCATGTACCAGCCCAGGCTCCTGCACCGCCCAGCCAGATCACCGAGGTCTCAGCTCATTGCTGTGGCCACCCGTGTGGTGACCAGGACGCATCTGAAGGCTATGTTCATGAGTATATGACAGCATAACTGCTCTTATCTTGATGTCTTCTCTGCTCAAAGTCTCACATGGTTCAGTGCATTGGTGCCATTGACTAATTTTTGGTGGTATCTCTTGCTTTGAATCAGAAATTGCCTAAAAGTATCTCCAAGGATCTCAATGCTGGCCGAAGGGGCAAGATATCCCTCGTCATGGAGAGTGAAGGTCTCACCGTGGAGGGACGGTACTCCGTCAGTCCCACAGATGGCCGCTTGGCTGTTACTTCTAGGTGGAAAAAGTTCATTGACGGTGCCAAACTTCGCATTGGATCAAAGTTGAAGGTCAAGATCTTTCGATGCCGCTGTGACATGCTGGTCATAAAGTTCGCGGTTGTCTAGTTCTGTTGTCCCATGAGCCCTTAGCAAATGCATTTGTAGTTATACTTATATAAGGTTATCTTATCTGAACTGCTAATTAATTGTATGGGTGGTAAAACTCTGGCAAGCTTTTGCTCTTAGCAAGTATGTATGTATGATCAGCTATTATGATAACTAATGTTTGTGTTCATCTTAATTTGCATTTCCTTTTTAGAAAAAAACTGTTATCACCAGATTTTAGCCAAATTGGGAGATGGGCTGTGATCGAGATGGGCTTAGAGAATATGCACATAAAGTGTCTCTGAATCGGCCTCGTGCGAGAGTTTGGGCTAGATGGCCTGTATATCTGTACATTATGGTAGATCACGTTTCAGTTTAGAATTAAGAGATAGAGTTTAGTGCGTACACAGTTAGGTTTATTCCAAAGATAGAAAGTCTACGGACTATAAATATGTACCTAGGGTTATTGAGAAAGGAGGACGATCACGTTCACAACAAACACAATCTAGGCGCATCGCCACCCCTTGTTTCGAGGGTTTCTTCCGGGTAAGCGTCATGCTGCCCAGATCGCATCTTGCGATCTAGGCAGTATCAGTTTATTCGTTGTTTTGTGTTGCTCGTACTGAAGCCTTGTTGATGGCGAGTAATACTGTTATCATGGATGTGTTAGGGCTAACATCGATACTTTTTTGATATGTTTGCTTAGTTATGTTGTTCCTAAACATCTAGCTGCCTTTGTACCTATCTTAGGTGTAAGGGCAGCGTCTTGCTTGGTCTTTATTTAGTAGATCTGATCTGTTATGGTCGTTCCTTGTTCTCCAAGGATTAGTTTGATATCCGCATGGTTAGGCCTTGCAAACGAGTTGAATGATCCAGTAGTGCGTAAGATATGGTTTGCCGATCCAAGAGGGGGTGTTCCGGGAATTGACTCTGTGTTGGTTTTTAGGCCTCCTCTAGGACTAGTTTTCTGTTATCTTTCGTATCTGCCAGGCTCAACTACGCGTAGGACGTTCCCATTATGCGGTGAAAGCCATAGACTATCGTAGATCGACTTGACTTGATATTGATAAAGCAGGACCCCCATGTTATCGTATATCCAATACGAACCACGGGTCAATCGGCTCTGTGAGCTGATTCACAGGGTAACCTGAGAGCCGATCGAGGCTCGGATTTAATGTTTACGTGTCTACCATGCAGGAAACTAATTGAAGCAATCCATCACCTTCCTGACCAGGTATAGGTCAGGTGGCACGCCCTCGCAATAGCCAGGACGTGTGCCGGATCTTTGCGGGCCGTCGCCCGAGGGACCAGGGCCCACCGGCGGTTACGGGAGCCTCCCGGCTCTTCGTGTTGCTCGTCGCTGCTCGCCGGTGAGTTTTGGCAGGCAACACATTCTGGCACGCCCGGTGGGACCTTCTACAGCAATTGCGTCAACATCTTCAGCTGAGATGGCGGACGCACCAATCACGTACGAAGATCTGCCTGAGGATCACAAGAAGAAATATGATGAGATTAAAGCTGTCTTCGAAGCCGATCTCAACGGCTCTTTCGAGAGGACCCGTAAACATGGCATCAGGTGGAAAGGGTTCTCACCCGAAGGCGTTCTCGATGAAGTAGATCTTTCTCTCCCTTCAGAGGAACGCACCAGAGCTCTGCGCCAGGAAGTTAATTACATGGTGGCTCATTCTCTACACCGTCATTCTGAGAGCCTGGTGAACGCTTTCGAGCGCATTGCGGTTCGCGTGGTTCAGGAAATCATGAAGCATCAGTACTCTCCGTCAGGACCTGCCCTAGGGACTCACCAGGGAGAAATACCTTTCCAGACCAGACCGCAGCTGCCATTCACGCTTGCAGCTCCAGAGCCACAGGGTTCACCGGCATACATCGTCTACAAGGTTGGAGGCGATCCTGGCGATTGCCAATTCCTGTATGAGCCGCCCAAAGAAATCCCACATGGATACGTGTGCACATACGTGCCGGACTGCAATAACTTGGCGCGCACGAACCAGATTGCAGTAGGAGGGATCTCTGGAGCGGACGGCGATAAACAGGCGTGGCTAGCTAAATATGCCACCGGAACGAGTCATGAAAGCTCAGCCCCTGCAGCTCATACCGTGGAACAAATCAGTACAATCTTGAGAGACCAGTTCGGCATCCTGCCAAAGAGGAGAACAGTCAGCTATTCCAAGCCGTACCCCAACGAATATGATTTGATTCCGCTGCCGCCCAAGTATCGGCTCCCTGAGTTCTCAAAGTTCAATGGATCAAAAGGGTCCAGCTCAATTGAGCATGTGAGCCGATATTTGGCGCAGTTGGGCATGATTTCAGCATCAGACCCGTTACGTGTAAGGTTTTTTGCGCAATCTCTCACGGGACCAGCTTTTGGGTGGTACACCTCGTTGCCACCAGATTCAGTCCGGACGTGGAAGCAACTGGAAGAGCAGTTTCATGTTCAATATCACTCAGAAGCTACCGAGGCTGGCATTGCCGATCCGGCGCGAGTGTGGCAGAAGCGGAGAGAAACGGTGTTGGAATACATTCAGCGTTTCAGGACTGTCAAGAACCGATGTTATTCGGCTCGTTTAACTGAGAAAGAAGCAGTCGATCTGGCAGCGTTGGGCCTCGCAGCGCCGATCAAGGATCTGGCTTTCCAAGTGGAATACAATTAGCTGGCGCACATGGCCCAGAAATTAACATTCTATGAGCAGCGCCACCCAGAATTGTACCAAGACAAGTTCAAACGCCTGATAGGCCTGGTCGAGGCAGAAGAAGTTGGGGACTCTGCAGAAGATCAGGAAGTAGCCGTAGCTGAATGGGCTCGGGGGCGGCTCCCGTGTCCTGCAAATGGGTGAAGCAACAAGGGCCTGCAAAAGGGTTTGACTTTGATATAAGCAAAGCTGAGCAGATATTCGATTTATTGCTTAAGGAAAAACAGCTGAAGTTACCCGAAGGCCATAAAATCCCTACGGCGCAAGAAATGAACGGGAGACCGTACTGCAAGTGGCATCACTCGTTCACCCATATCACCAATGACTGCAAATAGTTGCGTCGGCAGATCCAAACGGCGATAGAACAAGGCCGCTTGATCCTTGGTCAGTTCGCCATGAAAGTAGACACGCAACCGTTTCCTAGATTCAACATGGTGGAACTCAATCACTCCATGAAGCGTCAGCTAGATTTCTCATTCGGTGTTAACATGGCAGGGCCTGTATACCACCATGACAGGGATAAAAAAGAAATCGGTCCCTCCCGTGGCAAGTAGGAGGAGGCCGGCCCACGTGACCGGCCCCGATATGATGACAGACGGTACATCACCGAGGAACAAGTGAGAAACGTGCGGTATCAACGACCGCTCTCCGCGCATCTCCTTAACAAATATGAGCGTCAGTACGACCGACGCCGGCGGTACGACATAGATGACGAAAGATATCGTCGGTCTGATGTAGACAACGAGAAATATCGTCGGTATGATAGAGACGATGAAGGATATGAGCGCCGCGCTAAGGGGAAGTCAAGAGAGCAGGAAGACATGGACAGACACTGGGATTGTCCATTCTTTAAGCACTGTTGGGATTCAGGAATGAGCCAATTGCCTACAATCGACAATTGCCCAGAATGTAGACAGCAGAAAGAGGACACAGGTGAGGTTTTAGTGTTCAAGCGTCTAGGGCCTCTCCCATCTCATAACAGACGAGCTGAGTCACCTCGAGCGGAAGATTTCGAGGAGTCAGAAGATGAAGAAGAAGATAGATACCACCGGCCAAGGTGGTGCCCTGATGGACTCAGTCACTCCCAAAAGCGTAGAGTTCAGCGGCTACGTAGCTTGGAGGAAGCCGAGGCGCAATACCTGCACACGTTGAGGAAAGCGCGGCCCGATCTGGCCGTGAAAATTCAGCAAACTTTGGAGGCGGAGACTCGCCCACAGAAGAAAGAATGGCGCCCCAAACAAATAAAAGCCGATGCGAAGGCATCGGCTGGCACAAATATGGTGTTCATACTTCCGTCAGAGCTGTGTGCTCCAAGAACCGAAGAAGTGCCGGTAGCACAGTTTGACTGCGGCCCACGACCAGTTATCTTTGAAAAGGCACGAGAGAAGAGTTACAAACATTTGAAGGCCCTGTACCTAAAAGGTTATATCAACGGGCAGCCTATCGGTAAGATGTTGGTTGACACGGGAGCGGCAGTCAATATAATATCGTACTCCATGCTACGGCGTTTGGGACGCTCTAACGCAGATCTGATCAAAACTAACGTCTCACTAAGCGACTTCAACGGCCAAGCATCAGAAACGCAGGGTGTTCTGAACGTGGATCTAACCGTGGGCCGAAAAACCATCCCTACATCATTCTTCATCGTCGACAGCAAAAGCACCTACGCTGTCCTGCTAGGGAGGGATTGGATTCACGCCAACTGCTGCATTCCATCCACAATGCACCAATGCCTGATATAGTGGGATGGAGATGAAGTGGAGGTCGTTCATGCAGATGACTCGATGGAGATCTCAATAGCTGGCATGAACATTTGGGATGCAGAAGACCAAGAGCCGATCTCTGGAATCAGTTTGGACGGCTGTGAGAGCATCGAAGCTACAAAAAACGGGGTGAGGCTGGTCTTATCCACCGGCCTGAGTAGCAAGAACAAAGTCAATGGACGTACGTGGCAAGGCCGATCCCTGCGATCGGCCCCAAAAAATAAAAAGCAATGATTTCACCTCAAGCATGTCACGTAGTCATGGTAGGGAGGCTCCTGATACGTCCAATTTGCATCACTATTTTGTATCATAATTTGCTGTTATTCATTGATATATTTCATATTGGGACACAATACTTATGTTATTTCATCTATTTTGCATGTTTCATCATTATTGGAGGACCAAGCACCGGAGCCGAGATTCTGCTGGAAAAAGCACCGTCGGAACGCAATATTTCGGAAGATCAAGCTGTGGAAGGGAATTTCACGAAAATTCCTATTTTTCCGGATGACGGAGGGAGCCGGAAGGGGAAGAAGAGAGGAGCCATCGTGGGCCCCAGACCATAGGGCGGCGCGGCCCATGGCCTGGCCGCGCCACCCTATGCTCTGGGGGCCCCACAGCCCCTTTCGCCTCCTTTTCTTCGCGTACTCCTTCGTCCCGAAAACCTAAGCCACAGAGAGGACCTCACGAAGGGTTACAGCCGCCTCTGCGGGGCGGAGAACACCAGAGAGGAAAGAGCTCTCCGGCGGGCGAGGAATCCGCCGGGGAAATTCCCTCCCGGAGGGGAAATCGACGCCATCGCCGTCGTCATCGAGCGGGACATCATCTCCATCATCATCATCATCATCTCCACCATCTACACCGCCATCACCACCGCTGCACCTCGTCATCGCTGTAGCAATTCGGGTTAAATCTTGATTGTTTGATAGGGGAAACTCTCCCGGTGTTATTCTATACTTGTTGTAGATGCTATTGAGTGAAACCATTGAACCAAGGTTTATGTTCAGGTTGTTATTCATCATCATATCACCTCTGATTGTATTCCATATGATGTCTCGTGAGTAGTTCGTTTAGTTCTTGAGGACATGGGTGAAGTCTAAATGCTAGTAGTGAATTATGGTTGAGTAATATTCAATGTTATGATATTTAAGTTGTGGTGTCATTCTTCTAGTGGTGTCGTGTGAACATCGACTACACGACACTTCACCATTTATTGGCCTAGGGGAGTGCATCTTGTATTCGGTTGCTAATTGCGGGGTTGCCGGAGTGACGAAACACTGAGCCCCCGTTAGTGTATCGATGCGGGAGGGATCGCGGGATCTCGAGTTTAAGGCTGTGGTTAGATTTATCTTAATTACTTTCTTGTAGTTGCGGATGCTTGCAAGGGGTATAATCACAAGTATGTATTAGTCCTAGGAAGGGCGGTGCATTAGCATAGGTTCACCCACACAACACTTATCAAAACAATGAAGATTATTAAACCACATGAAGCGAAAGTACTAGACTAAAATCCCCGTGTGTCCTCAGGAACGTTTGGTCATTATAAGTAATCAAACCGGCTTGTCCTTTGTGCTAAAAAGGATTGGGCCACTCGCTGAAATTATTTCTCTCGCATTTTATTTACTTGTACTTTATTTATCCGCAATATCAAAACCCCCTGAATACTTGTCTGTGAGCATTTACAGTGAATCCTCCATCGAAACTGCTCGCCAACACCTTCTCGCTCCTCGTTGGGATCGACATTCTTACTTATCGAAGATACTACGATACACCCCTATACTTGTGGGTCATCAAGACTATTTTCTGGCACCGTTGCCGGGGAGTGAAGCGCTATTGGTAAGCGGAATTGGTAAGGAAATTTACTGTTTGTGCTGATTTTATTTACTGCTCGCTGCTATAAATCATTATGGAGAGATCTTCTCTTCAATTTCTATTTGGGAAATCTACTACTACTGCAACGGTAGTGGATGAAGCGCTAGGTGAGGAAGTAGTACCATATAAAATACCTATGAAAATTATTGAACGTGTTATGGATAACCGCTATGAAGGGGATGGAACTGTTCATCCTGGTGATCATTTATTGTTTTTGCATGAATTATGCGGGTTATTCAAATGTGCGGGTATTTCTATGAATGAAGTTAGAAAGAAACTATTCACTATATCGTTGTACGGTAAGCGGCGCACTGGTATAAATTGCTGAAGAATGGTGATTCTATTGATTGGGAGGACATTGTGTCATTATTTTATTCCAAATTTTATCCTCCAAGTGAAATTCACAAAGATCGGAACCGCATATATAATTTTTGGCCTCATGATGGAGAGAGTATTGCCCAAGCTTGGGGGAGATTGAAGTCTTTAATGCTCAAATGCCCCATTCATGAGCTTCCTGGTAATGTTATTATTGATAATTTCTATGCAAGACTTTCTTTTCAAGACAAGACCTTGCTTGGATACTTCTTGTTCTGGATCATTTACACGCAAGAATGAAGAGTTTAAAAGGGACCTTCTTGATCGGATCCAAGAAAATACTCGAAGGATGGGAGAACGACAAAGATAGAGAATACGGTATAATTTATGATTATAAATGCATTGAAGCTTTTATGGATACTGATAAATTTCGTAATATGAGTGCTACATATGGTCTTGATTCCCAAGTTGTTGCAAATCTTTATAAAGCTTTTGCCTCTCATTATGAACTGCCTAAGAAGAATTTTGATAAGTATCATGAACCGTATAAAGATAAAGTTGATTCATCCGTAAACAAATGTGTAGTGATTGAAACTGTTGATAATGTTATTCCCGAAGCTTATATTGAAAAAACTCCTTTCCCTGCTAAAATGAAGGAGTACTCTGTCATATCTAGTGCGGTTAATAAAAGTGAAAAGAAACCTAAAGAACTCGAAGAACAAATTAAAATTGAACTTGCTTGTTGCAATAGTTAAAGATCTTGTGACTGAAAACGTGGAGGATGGTCATATTATTTTTTGTGAAGATGCTTCTAATATTGTTTCACATCCTAATAAATCCAAACAAGTTAGTGTTCCTATGCTATCTCGTTAGAATTGGTGATCATTGCTATTATGGTTTATGTGATATTGGTGCAAGTGTTAGTGCTATTCCTTATGAGCTTTACACGGAGATTATGCACGAAATTGGTTCTTGTGAACTTGAAGATATTGATGTGGTTATTCATTTGGCTAATAGAGAAACTATTTCTCCAATTGGTATTGTTCGAGATGTGGAAGTTCTATGTGGTAAGATTAAATATCCTGCTGACTTTTTGGTACTTGGTTCTGCTGCTAGTGATCATTGTCCTATCATTTTTGGTAGACCTTTTCTAAATACTTGTGCAGCTATTATAGATTGTAAGAAAGAGAAAATTTTGACTATATTTGCTGGTGAACCTTATGAATTTAACTTTTCTAAATTTACCAAAACTACTTATAAAACTGACTTGCCTAGTAATGATTTTAAAATGGAGCAGTGTGCATCTATTGTTCTTGTTCCTAATAATCCTTTGCAGCAACATTTGGAGAATAGTGAAAGTGAAGCTTTTAGGAAAGAAAGAGATGAGCTTGAGGAAATTTTTCTTCGCCAACCTATTCTCAAGCATGATTTACCGGTGGAAGATTTGGGTACAACACCGCCACCAAAGGAAGATCCTGTTTTTGATTTAAAGCCTTTACTCGATAATCTTAAATATGCTCATATTGATGATAAGAAAATATATCCTGTTATTATTAGTTCTAAGCTTTCGAGAGATTGAGGAAGAAAGGTTATTGGAAATATTGAAGAAACACCGAGGAGCTATTGGCTATACTCTTGATGATTTGAAAGGGATTTCTCCTTCTATTTGCCAACATGCTATTAATATGGAAGATGATGCAAAGCACTGTTGTTGAACATCAACGTCGTCTAATTCCGAAGATGAAAGAGGTGGTAAGGAATGAGGTATTAAAACTTCTTGAAGCTGGTATTATATATCCTATTGCTGATAGTAGATGGGTTAGCCCTGTGCATTGTGTTCCTAAGAAGGGAGGAATGACTGTTGTGCCTAATGATAATGATGAGCTTATTCCTCAAAGAATAGTTGTAGGTTATAGAATGTGCATTGATTTTCGAAAAGTTAATAAAGTTACTAAGAAAGATCATTACCCTTTACCCTTTATTGATCAAATGCTAGAAAGGTTATCTAAAAATACTCATTTTTGCTTTTTTGATGGTTATTACGGGTTTTCACAAATTGCTGTTAAAGCTAAAGATCAAGAGAAAACCACTTTTACTTGTCCTTATGGAACTTATGCTTATAGGCGTATGCCTTTCGGTTTATGTAATGCTCCTGCTACTTTTCAAAGATGCATGTCTGCTATTTTTCATGGTTTTTGCGAAAGTATTGTAGAGGTATTCATGGATGATTTTTCTGTCTATGGGAATTCTTTTGATAGTTGCTGCGAAACCTCGATAAAGTTTTGCAGAGATGTGAAGAAACTAACCTTGTTCTTAATTGGGAGAAATGCCACTTTATGGTTAATGAAGGAATTGTATTGGGACATAAAATTTCCGAGAGAGGTATTGAAGTTGATAGAGCTAAAGTTGAAGCAATTGAAAAGATGCCCTACCCGAGGGATGTTAAAGGTATTCGTAGTGTTCTTGGTCATGTCTGGGTTTTATAGGAGATTTATTAAAGATTTCTCTAAAATTTCAAAGCCTCTTACTAATCTTCTTCAAAAAGATGTACCTTTTGTTTTTGATGATGATTGTAAGGAAGCTTTTGAAACTCTAAAGAAAGCCTTAACAAGCTGCTCCCGTAGTTGAACCTCTCGATTGGAATTTGCCTTTTGAAATTATGTGTGATGCTAGTGATTTTCTTTGTAGGCGTTGTTCTTGGACAGTGGGTAGATAAAAAGTTAAATGTTATTCATTATGCTAGTAAGACTCTTGATGCTTGCTCAAAGAAATTATGCTACAACTGAAAAGGAATTGTTAGGCTGTAGTCTTTGCTTGTGATAAGTTTAGACCCTATATTGTTGATTCAAAAGTTACAATTCATACTTGATCATGCTGCAATTAGATACCTTATGACAAAGAAAGATGCTAAGCCAAGGCTTATTAGATGGGTACTACATTTGCAAGAATTTGATTTACATATTATAGATAGGAAAGGTGTTGATAATCCTGTTGCTGATAATTTGTCTAGATTGGAAAATATTGCTTATGATCCTGTTCCTGTTAATGATAGTTTTCCAAATGAACAATTGGCTGTAATAAAGGTGAGCTCGCGAGAGAGCCCTTGGTATGCGGATTATGCTAACTTTATTGTTTCGAAGTATTTGCCTCCAACCTTTTCAGCTCAACAAAGGAGGAAATTCTTTTATGACTTGAGGCATTATTTTTTGGATGACCCACACTTATATAAAGAAGGAGTGGATGGTATTATGCGAAGATGTGTTCCTGAATATGAACAACGGGAGATATTGAATAAATGTCATGGAAGTGTTTATGGAGGACATCACATTTGGAGATAGAACCGCGCAAAAGGTTCTACAATCAGGTTTTTATTGGCCAACACTCTTCAAAGATGCAAGGAAATTTATTCTATCTTGTGATGAATGTCAAAGAGTTGGTAATATCTCTAGACGCAATGAAATGCCTATGAATTATACTCTTGTTATTGAACCATTCGATTGTTGGGGATTCGACTTCATGGGTCCTTTCCCTTCTTCGGACGGTAACACTCATATACTTGTCGCTCGTTGATTATGTTACTAAATGGGTAGAAGCTATACCTACAAAAAGTGCTGATGGTGAGACCTCTATAAAAATGCTTGTAGATATTATATTTCCTAGATTTGGAGTACCTAGATATATTATGACTGATGGAGGTTCTCATTTCATTCATGGAGGTTTTAGAAAAACTCTTGCTAAGTATGGTATTAATCATAGAATTGCTTCGCTTATCATCCTCAAACTAGTGGTCAAGTAGAATTATCAAATAGAGAGATTAAAGCTATTTTAGGAAAGACTGTTAATAAATCTAGAAAGAATTGGGCTAGTAAATTGAAAGAAGCACTATGGGCTTATAGAACTGCTTATAAAAATCCTATGGGAATGTCACCTTATAAAATGGTTTATGGAAAAGCTTGTCATTTACCTTTAGAACTAGAGCACAAAGCTTATTGGGCTATTAGAGAACTAAATAAAGATCCTAAATTAGCCGGTAATAAGAGGTTGTTGCAATTAAGTTCTCTAGATGAATGGAGAAGTGAAGCTTATGAAAATGCTAAACTCTTTAAAGAAAAAGTTAAGAAGTGGCATGATAGAAGGATCATCAAAAGAGAATTTAATGTTGGAGATCAAGTTCTATTATATCGGTCTCGTCTCAGATTCTTTGCAGGGAAATTACTCTCGAAGTGGGAAGGACCATATGTTGTTGAGGAGGTGTATCGTTCAGGAGCAATTAAAATTAGCTCTCTCCAAGGCAATGCCACACAAGTGGTGAATGGACAAAGACTCAAGCATTATATCTCGGGCGATTCTTATAATATTGATGTTGATATTATTCAAGTGGAAACACCGGAGGCTTTCATCAAAGGACAAATTGACAGTCCGCCAGAACTGGATTTTGAATAGGTAACAGTATAGGTAATAAAAAGTCCGCGTTTACCTTTCCGAACATTATTTCTGCTGTTTTTAGAAAATATGAAAAATTACGAGTTTGAAACGGAGTGGAAAGGACGCACGAGGGCGTGCCACCATAGGCCGGCGCGGGCCCCACCCTGGCCGCGCCGACCTATGGTCTGGCCGCCTCGGCGTCCCGTTTCCACTCGTTTTCGGCCTGGAACCTTCCTTTTGTCGTAAAAATATTTGCTATATAATCCCCCGGACCCCTGGAGGTCCGTAATATCGTTTTCTCGTCGTGTTTTGTTTCGAGCTGTTTTCTGCCAGATTTGTTTTGATCTAGAAGCACCATGGTCTCCAACAACAAGGACAAGGAACCTTTGAAGGAAAATATTCAAGACCCGGAGCTGAAGAAAGAAGATGCAAGAGAGGATGAGGAAGAAGTGGAGGAAGCTCCGCAGGAACACCAACAAGCCACCGTCGCAAGTATTGGCGTGATATCAAGTCCATCCAACATCAAGAGGAGTGCACGAATCGCTACGGAGGAGCGGTTCCACGTCATTACTTGGCCCCAAGGACATCTTCTCCGAGCAATTACAACCCTTACCGCAATCTAATCTACGATCGTCAAACTGAAAGGACCCCCAAGGTAGTGTTGCCAAGTAATTGGGATATAAATCGTTCTAACAATGCAGGAGAGATGAAATCTGAAGCTGAAGGATGGGGAAACAATTCTAAGAGTTGGGATTCACCACCGGACATGATTATGAGCCGCGTTGAGCACAACTCGGAGATGATCCGCAACCTGACCTATGAGATTGAAGGTTTACAGGAGCTTGTCAGGAAGCTTGTCGAGAAGAATCCATCACCACCATCACCGAAGGAGTAATTCATCATCGGTATTGGCATCCCCTTGGTTTGTTCCAAGCTTGGGGGAGTGCCGCGGTATCACATCATCATTACCTTTATCTTTTACTATCAAGTAGTGTCATATCATGAGTAGGGAAGTTATCATATGGAATAGTATGCAATGTGGAAGTATCTCTCTTAGTTAGTTATCTATGTATCCGTTGGTGTGAGTTATCGTTATGGAATATTAATGAGAAGTCTTATCATTTACTTTTTGCACACTTTATTTTAGTTTGAAATCTCCATTATATGATTACTCTTGACATGAGTATTGATATCACTTTGGGAGCATCAAGTAAATCTATTTGGTTTTGGCAAACTTAGCATTGGTCAATAGCAACAACATCTTGATGTTTAATAGAAGAGAGAAATACACTTAGATACATTACTCTATTATCTCTATGCTTAGTATTCTAAAGTTAAAATTGCTTGTGCTTATGAGAAAGATGCATGATTGTTTCTATCATATGTATATTTGTTTGTTTCCCTCAACCTTTATGCTTGCTATCAAACCTTGCTAGCCAAAGACTCGTATCGAGAGGGAATGCTTCTCATACATCCATAACCTTAGACCAAACCTATGCCATTTGTGTCCACCATATCTACCTACTACATGGTATTTTCACGCCATTCCAAGTAAATACTTCATGTGCTACCTTTAAATAATTCAAACTACTACTCCTTATTTGTGTCAATGTTTTATAGCTCATGAGGAAGTATGTGGTGTTTTATCTTTCAATCTTGTTGGGCAACTTTCACCAATGGACTAGCGGCACATCCGCTTATCCAATAACTTTGCAATAAGAGCTGGCAGCGGGATTCCCGAGTCCCAAATTAATTAATCAAAATAGACACTCCTCCATGGTATGTGATTGTTGGACGGCACCCGAAGGATTCGGTTAGCCATGGCTTGAGAAAGCAAAGGTGGGGAGGAGTGTCAACATAATAAAATAAAAATAAAAAGGCACTCCTTCATGGTATGAGATTGTTGGACGGCACCCGAAGGATTCGGTTAGCCATGGTTTGTGAAAGAAAGGTTGGAAGGAGTGCCACACAAAAACAAAAATAAAATGGGAGCCGCTCTTTGAAGGTTTGTCTGGCAAGGGGTTAGAGTGCCCGCTACCATTCGTTGACAACAACAAACACCGCTCAAAATCTTACTTTTATGCTCTTTATATGATTTCAAAACTTGAAAAGCTCTAGCACATGATTTAATCCCTGCTTCCCTCTGCGAAGGGCCTATCTTTTACTTTTATGTTGAGTCAGTAAACCTATTTCCTTCCATCTCAAGCAAGCAATTGAGTTGTTGTGAACCAATCATTTATGCTATGATTCGATTGATCATGTCTTTTATACTTTCTTGTTTAGTACCAATTTTATCTAAATGAATATGACTTTGAAGTTATCAATGATTATGAAGAGATTGTCATGCTTAAATATGAAGGCTCAGCTATAAATTCTAATATGAAAGCTTTGCTTAGAAGTACAATCCGTTAGTAGTTCTATGACCAAGAACAAAGTTTGCCATCACCAACTATGATTTCTTATGCACCTTTACTTGTGATTTCTCTTTACTTATTTCGAGATGAGTTATATGAGGAAGTTGTTTACTAGAATGTCTTGTGTGAATGAATATGATGCTTCTTGTCCGTATTTTATTTATCGACTCTTCACTCCATAAACATGTGGTCTTGTTTATCGAGCTCAGTTTCGCTTGGGGACAAGCGAAGTCTAAGCTTGGGGGGAGTTGATACGTCCAATTTGCATCACTATTTTGTATCATAATTTGCTGTTATTCATTGATATATTTCATATTGGGACACAATACTTATGTTATTTCATCTATTTTGCATGTTTCATCATTATTGGAGGACCAAGCACCGGAGCCAGGATTCTGCTGGAAAAAGCACCGTCAGAACGCAATATTTCGGAAGATCAACTGTGGAAGGGAATTTCACGAAAATTCCTATTTTTCCGGATGACGGAGGGAGCCAGAAGGGGAAGAAGAGAGGAGCCACTGTGGGCCCAGACCATAGGGCGGCGCGCCCATGGCCTTGCCGCGCCACCCTATGCTCTGGGGGCCCCACAGCCCCTTTCGCCTCCTTTTCTTCGCGTACTCCTTCGTCCCGAAAACCTAAGCCACAAAGAGGACCTCACGAAGGGTTACAACCGCCTCTGCGGGGCGGAGAACACCAGAGAGGAAAGAGCTCTCCGGCGGGCAGGAATCCGCCGGGGAAATTCCCTCCCGGAGGGGGAAATCGACGCCATCGCCATCGTCATCGAGCGGGACATCATCTCCATCATCATCATCATCATCTCCACCATCTACACCGCCATCACCACCGCTGCACCTCGTCATCGCTGTAGCAATTCGGGTTAAATCTTGATTGTTTGATAGGGGAAACTCTCCCGGTGTTATTCTATACTTGTTGTAGATGCTATTGAGTGAAACCATTGAACCAAGGTTTATGTTCAGATTGTTATTCATCATCATATCACCTCTGATTGTATTCCATATGATGTCTCGTGAGTAGTTCGTTTAGTTCTTGAGGACATGGGTGAAGTCTAAATGCTAGTAGTGAATTATGGTTGAGTAATATTGACATGGGCATACCCTTCGGGTACCCATTATTGGTATACCTGGGTCGGCTCGGCCAAATATGGAGAAGGCCCAACAAGGCAACCCGAAGAAGTAGTCGACTAGGACTCTTGTAAAACCCTAGGCTGGTTGCATATATAAAGCTAGCCAGGGCACCCGAAAGAAAGAGGACAATAGATAGACAACATAGCTCCGCTTATGGCGGCACCCTGTAAACATACATGTCATCATATAGTGGATTGCTAGCAGCACGTAGGGATCCTCCACCGAGGGGACCCGAAGCTGGGTACGTCGTGTGCCTAATCTCGCTCCCGGAATCTCCTTCGTCGCTCTTCCCGAAAACCCTAGTCTACAATCTGTAGGCATTGCCGAGGTGTTCCCTCGTCAATTGGCGCCGTCTGTGGGAATCGCGGCGACTGGATTTTGTTATCCGGGCGGGATCTACCAAGATTTTCAATCATCAGCGCGTACAAATCAAGCGCAATTTTCGTGAGCCAAAAGATTCAAGGCGAGATCCATCACGGATCATCCAAGGCGTGGCTACGATCGGCTGTATATGGCATGTTAACGCAGCATACGATCCCAAGGAAAGACGATCGTTCTGACCAGATTAATTGTGGGGAGTGCCCACCTGAGCTTATCAAGTCATTCAGCACATGGATAGATTTCCAAGGAAAAGAAGAGCAAAGAGAATTTTCAAGATGTGGGCCAGATGAAAGGAACAAACTCGATTTGGCTACTCAGCGAAGCTAATGTGAGAGGATACATGACACAAGGCTAAGATCAAGTGCGCGTGGAGGTAAAAGAAAAAGAAAAACCTCGATCACGTCGCTGTCGTGGACTACTTCACCGGGACTACACCGACTTCTCTCTGTCAACTTCTTCGGGCCGAATTCCGTTCGTCTGCCAGCTAGCACATGCCAGCCATCGCGAACTCGACGTGCAAAATATATCAGGTGCTAAATTTTTAATTACGCAATATTTATTTCGTAATTTCTTTTTAGTTCGTACTATTTGCGCGTAGTTTTTGCACTGTAAGATAAATGCAGATCGGAATAAGCTCTGACTACTTCGCCGCCGGGCAATAACTACGCTCGAGGGCTCACCTATCGTGGATCCACTTCATCGACTACGTTCCGCCGGGTCAGCAACTTTTGGCCAAAACGCGGCACGTCTCCGCTTCATTGGTGGCGTCCTTTTTATCGACTATGTTGGCCACATCAACTAGTTCCGGTTAGGCGACGCGTCCGATGAACAATTTGCTTCCACGACGGCTCTGCCGCAGCCGATAAAACAGCTAAGTGTTTCTCTTCCGAGAGTTAATTCTTTATTTACTTTCGCCACACCCGAATGCTCGGGGGCTGCACCATTACAATTTTACAGCAAATACACCCAACACTAGGAGCTGTGCCATTACTTTGTTACCACAAGTACACTCGATTACTTGGTGAATTTATTTTCATCGCCTCTGGATATATCTCCTTCGGCTCCGTGGATTTATTTTCGGCTTAGTAAAATTACCTTCTTCGGATCAATGGATTCATTTTCTTCGGCTTATTGGATTCTTTTTCATCGGATTCATCTTATAAGATTCATCTATATGAATATTACTGGCTTACTCTTATACAACATTACCCGAGGCGTTTCGGGTCACTGGATTTATCATCGAGGATTATTACTGGATTTATTTTCTTCGGCGGATTCATCTTCTATATTATTGGATTCTTCGGTTCAGCGGATTCATCTTCTATAATTATTACTGGAACTATTTTCTTCGGGTCAATGGATTCATCCTCTATGATATCAACGGATTCATCTTCTATAATTATTACTGGAACTATTTTCTTCGAGTCAATGGATTCATCCTCTATGATATCTACGGATTCATCTTCTATGGTTATTACTGGATTTTTCGGGTCAACGGATTCATCCTCTATGATATCGACGGATTCATATTCAATATATGATTCATATCTGATGGTGTAATCTTTAATATGAATTCATCTCAAGTACTTTATCTCGGATTCATCTTCAGTATTTCATCCTTAATGGCTTTCTTTCGGCGACACGGATAATACTCGGGGGCTCGACAACGACTTCGCCCCGAGTAACAATTGTGACACGGCGTCTCAGCAACAATCATGACATCACCCCAGTAACGCTCGGGGGCTCGGTTATTTCTTCATCAACAATTTCATGGCATCCACTTTTGCTATTTGGTGGTTTCTACTTTGGCTAGATTTCTTATCTACACTCGAAGACTTCATCATGCATCGACTTCGTCGTGTCCAAAAAGCTAAGTGTTCTTTTATTTTGCACAAAGTTGATTATCATTTACTTTTGCCGTACCCGACGCTCGGGGGCTGCGCGACATATATTCACTTTACATATCATCGAATCCGAGCATCTGACACCGCATGCGAAAAAGAGAGTCAAAGAAAAGATAGAAAAAGTTTGTTCATTTGTGCAGGAGAAAGCAAATTTCAAAGTATATAAAAGAGAACCCGACGAAATTGTCTACAGGGAGAACTCGACAAAATTGTCTTCAAGGAGGAACCCGATGAATTCAAAAGAGCACTCGACGAAATCTTCTTCAGGGAGGAACCCGACGAAATCAAAAGAGTACCCGACGAAATTGTCTTCAAGTGGGAACCCGACGAATTCAAAAGAGTACCCGACAAAATCTTGAGAGAACCCGACGAAATTTTATTCATGGAGGTCCCGAAAAATTATCTCCAAGGAGGTCCCGAAGAATTTGCCTCAAGAAGGACTCGAAGAATTTGCCTGAAGAAGGACCCGAAGAATTTGCCTCAGGAAGGACTCGAAGAATTTGCCTGAAGAAGGACCCGAAGAATTGTCCTCAGGGAGGACCCGAAGAATTGTCCTCAAAGAGGACCCGAAGAAATTTTCCTGAAGGAGGAACTCGACGAAATTTACAGGGAGGAGGAACCAAAAAAAAAAAAAAAAAAAAAGTGGACAAATCTTCGGGTCCATTGACTCGTCATTTGTTCCGATCAAGAACATCGGTGATATGCCTGACGACAATATAGAAGAATGCAATATATTCGGCTGACTCATCAAGCCCGAGAGAAAAATAGAAGAACCCGCAAAATGGGTCATTGCATCAGCCGAACAAGGCACTCGACAATATATTCTCAGAGCGCTAAAAGTCGCGAATAATCTCTGAATGCCGCAAAACTCTGCGAAGGTAAGACCCCGGGTCCGTCCTGTGTGGCGTGGCATCGCCAAAGACTGCGCTCTGCTACTTTTTCCACATCAACGGATGTGAAGAAATATCCCGGCGGACGCGGCTGTGGACCCGATAAAACATGGTCGGGGCTCGACAGATGGTAAGACCTTAAGCGGCACCTGTCGAGTTAGCACCGGTATCCCGAGATCATGTCCAGGGACGTGATCTTGAAGTAGGTTTTTGCGGATTGCCACTAGAGCAGTTAACTAGTACACTGATCCAGTCGGATGAACTAGCCCCAACTACCATTATCCCTGTACAATATAGATATGGATGTCAAATAAAAATAGCAACGGCCTGGAGTCGATAAAAAGAGGGGCTGCGCCAAGTTGTTTATCGAGTAGTACAACTTGAGCCTATGCCTAGGTGCAAGCACCTGCTCATAGGCTCGGGGGCTACTCTTATCAAGAGTATTGTTCACCCTCCCGATAAGATGCAAGAAAGAGGAAAGAATTGTGGTGTCGATTAAAAGCAAGTTGAGCCTACACCCAAGTGCAAACATTTGGCTGTAGCCTCGGGGGCTACTCCCATCGGGAGCGCTGGTCGCGCACCCGATAGAAAATAACTTCGACAACATCTACGACAATCAAGGTTTGTAGACTCAACTCGATTCTACGACTCGAGTGGAGCCTACTCCCATCGGGAGTGCTGGATTTCATTAAGTCCTCTAATAGGAGTCGATAAAAAAAGGGGCTGCGCCCAGAAGTACAGTTAAGTTCTTCATCGAGTAGTACAACTTGAGTCTATGCCCAAGTGCAAGCACTTGCCCATAAACTCGGGGGCTACTCCCATCGGGAGCGCTGCCGCGCACCCGATAATTTCAAGAATCGTCGACATCATCTACGCTACACATGATCTACGACATGGACCTCGCCTTGTATTTTCTTCGACTTCGGAGATGGTTATGCTTGGAGTTTCTACGCAAGTCTTCGACTTCCCTATAAACTCGGGGGCTACTGACATGGGCATACCCTTCGGGTACCCATTATTGGTATACCTGGGTCGGCTCGGCCAAATATGGAGAAGGCCCAACAAGGCAACCCGAAGAAGTAGTCGACTAGGACTCTTGTAAAACCCTAGGCTGGTTGCATATATAAAGCTAGCCAGGGCACCCGAAAGAAAGAGGACAATAGATAGACAACATAGCTCCGCTTATGGCGGCACCCTGTAAACATACATGTCATCATATAGTGGATTGCTAGCAGCACGTAGGGATCCTCCACCGAGGGGACCCGAAGCTGGGTACGTCGTGTGCCTAATCTCGCTCCCGGAATCTCCTTCGTCGCTCTTCCCGAAAACCCTAGTCTACAATCTGTAGGCATTGCCGAGGTGTTCCCTCGTCAAATATTCAATGTTATGATATTTAAGTTGTGGTGTCATTCTTCTAGTGGTGTCGTGTGAACGTCGACTACACGACACTTCACCATTTATGGGCCTAGGGGAGTGCATCTTGTATTCGGTTGCTAATTGCGGGGTTGCCGGAGTGACGAAACTCGAGCCCCCGTTAGTGTATCGATGCGGGAGGGATCGCAGGATCTCGAGTTTAAGGCTGTGGTTAGATTTATCTTAATTACTTTCTTGTAGTTGCGGATGCTTGCAAGGGGTATAATCACAAGTATGTATTAGTCCTAGGAAGGGCGGTGCATTAGCATAGGTTCACCCACACAACACTTATCAAAACAATGAAGATTATTAAACCACATGAAGCGAAAGTACTAGACTAAAATCCCCGTGTGTCCTCAGGAACGTTTGGTCATTATAAGTAATCAAACCGGCTTGTCCTTTGTGCTAAAAAGGATTGGGCCACTCGCTGCAATTATTTCTCTCGCATTTTATTTACTTGTACTTTATTTATCCGCAATATCAAAACCCCACGAATACTTGTCTGTGAGCATTTACAGTGAATCCTCCATCGAAACTGCTGCCAACACCTTCTGCTCCTCGTTGGGATCGACATTCTTACTTATCGAAGATACTACGATACACCCCCTATACTTGTGGGTCATCAGCTCCCTCCCATAGTAAAGCACAAATAAGTTGTAAACCTTCATTGAGAGATACAATCGAAAAGGGGGCCGATTCCAGCAATCGGCCCAAATTATCCTCACCATACGTTTTGCCTGTGTTCAGCATCGATCTAACAGGCGACGGAAAGCTAGGATATGGGTTTACATCGGCTGATGAGCTAGAAGAGAATGACATTGGTCCTGGGGATAAGCCACGACCAACATTTATCAGCAAAAAGTTAGATCCGCATTTGAGGTGCCTGATGATAGCTTTGTTGAAAGAATACCCAGATTGCTTTGCCTGGGATTACACAGAGATGCCCGGGTTAGACAGGAGCATCATTGAGCATCGGCTCCCTCTTAAGAAAGGATTTCGGCCATTCCAGCAGCGAGCACGACAGATGAAGGCCGAAATTTTAGCAGAAGTGAAGAAAGAGATCGAGAAAATGTTGAACGTCGGGTTCATCAGGCCATGCAGGTATGCTGAGTGGATTTCTAGTATCATACCTGTAGAGAAAAAGGACGGCCGATGGCGCATCGCCATAGATTTTCGGGATCTCAATAGAGCCACTCCAAAGGATGAATATCCAATGCCGGTAGCAGAGACATTGATCAATGCAGCTGCTGGTCATAAAGTTTTAAGTTTCATGGATGGCAATGCCGGTTACAACCAAATTTTTATGGCTCCAGAAGATATACACAAGACTGCATTCAGAGTACCAGGTTCGGTGGGTCTGTTTGAATATGTAGTCATGACATTTGGACTGAAAAATGTCGGCGCAACATACCAAAGAGCCATGAATTACATCTTTCATGATCTGATCGGCAAGTTGGTGGAGATTTACATTGAGGACGTGGTAGTCAAGTCTGTTTCAGTAGAAGGACACTTGGAGGATTTGCGACGCATCCTAGACCGAACTAGAAAATTCGGGCTAAGAATGAATCCAAAGAAGTGTGCTTTTGGTCTAACGGCCGGTCAATTCTTGGGTTTCTTGGTTCATGAACGCGGAATTGAGATCGGCCTGAAATGTCAGGAGGCAGTGCGAACAATGAAGCCACCTACCACGAAGAAGGAACTCCAGTGTCTCATCGGCAAAATCAACTTCGTCAGAAGGTTCATCTCCAATCTGTCAGGGCGAATCGAGCCGTTCATGGGATTGGTAAAAATTAAATCTGATGAGGAGTTTCGTCTGGGGGCGAGCAACGGCGAGCGTTTGACGAGATTAAAGAGTATCTAACGAAACCACCTGTGTTGGTTCCGCCTCGACAAGACAGAACCATTCTATATTTACTTGTCAGTAGCTGACACTTCCATTGCCTCAGTGGTGGTGCAAATTTATGATGGTCTGGAGAGAGTCGCTTTCTACCTCAGCAGAAGAATGTTGGATGCAGAGACTAGGTACCCTGAGATCGAGAAGTTGTGCCTCTGCCTATTTTTTACCTGCACCAAGCTTCGTCACATCTTCCTGTCAGCGGAAATTGTCATCATATGAAAATCAGATGTCATCAAACATATGCTGGCGGCTCCTGTATTGAAAGGCCGACTCGGCAAGTGGATGTTGGCATTATCGGAATTTGATCCCCGGTATCAGCCTGCGAAAGCAGTCAAGGGACAGGCGTTGGCCGATCTTATTGCTGAACGAATCAACACTGATATAGCAGCACTGTATGTGCGTGCATGGGCCATGTTTTTCGATGGATCGGCTTGTGATGATGGTTGCGGCATCGGCATTCTACTCATGTCGCCTCGGGGGGCAACATATTCCTTCTCCATCAGGCTACCTACCCCTTGCACCAACAATGTCGCTGAGTATGAAGCAATACGCAAGGGAATGGAGTTGCTTGTGGAAGCCGGGGCAGAAGCAGTGGAACTTTTTGGAGACTCAAAATTGGTGATTTCCCAACTCACGGAGGAATACAACTGTGAGAGCGAGTCACTCTTCCCATTATGGATGCAATGCCGTGAGCTGATGGCGCAATTTGCGTACATAAACTTCAACTGGATCCCGAGGTCGCAAAATATCGAGGCAAACGATCTTGCACAGATGGCGTCAGGCTACAAGGACGTAGCAGGTGGTGCCGATGTTCAGGTACAGTTCCTAGAATCGGATGACTGGAGAGCCGATATCTTCAATTACTTGAAAGATCCGGCTCGGGGGGCACCTAAACGGATAAGGTACAAGGCCATGAAGTATGTCCTTATTGGGGATGACATGTTCTACAGGACTTTTGAAGGGTTACTTCTCATATGTCTGGGAACAGTCGAGTCAAATCGGCTCTTACACGAGGTACACGAAGGCGCCTGTGGAACTCACCAGTCGGCTCATAAGATGAAATGGTTGATCAGGCGATCGGGGTTTTATTGGCCCACCATGCTTGAGGATTGTTTTAAGTACTATAAAGGGTGTCAAGCATGTCAGAAGTTTGGGAAAATTCAGATGGTACCCGCGTCAGCAATGAACCCCATCATCAAGCCTTGGCCATTTCGAGGTTGGGGCATGGATATGATCGGCAAGATCAATCCTCCATCGAGCAAAGACCATATGTGGATTTTGGCCATTACAGATTATTTCACTAAATGGGTGGAAGCTGTCCCTATGAAGTCAGTGGCATCGAAAGATGTTATCAATTTCATGAAAGAACATGTCATCCACAGATTCGGGATTCCCCAGACTATCACGACCGATGGAGGTTCGGTCTTCATTTCTCACGAGTTTAGAAAGTTCTGCGAGGACATGGGAATTAAGTTGATCCGATCGTCTCCATACTATGCTCAAGCAAATGGGCAAGCTGAAGCGTCCAACCAGAGCCTTATCAAGCTGATTAAGAGGAAAATCGACGAGCATCCTAAATGTTGGCACGAGGTATTGTTGGAAGCTTTGTGGGCTTATCGCATGTCATGTCATGGAGCGATAAAGACCTCGCCATACCATCTGTTCTATGGACAAGAAGCCGTGTTACCTTGGGAAATCACGGCTGGGTCGAGACGTATTACGTTTCAGAATGATTTGACAACTGAAGAATATGCAGCCCTGATGAGTGATAGCATTGAGGATCTAACGGAACTTAGAATTTGGTCGCTTGAGAAAATTAAAGAGAACAAAGCCAAAGTAGCTCGCGCATATAACAAGAAGGTGAGACCAAAGGAGTTCCACGTTGGTGATCTGGTATGGGAAGCTGTATTGCCATTGGGGACTAAGGATGCAACGTATGGTAAATGGTCTCCAAATTGGCACGGGCCGTACAGGGTCGACCAAGTTTTAAAGGGTAACGCATACATGCTCGAGGAGCTGAGTGGTGTGAAGTTCCCAGTGGCTGTCAATGGTCAGCATCTCAAGAAATATTTCCCAAGTATGTGGGATGATGGACAGTGAAATATGGGGGCCGATGCATGAAATCGACCAGTAAAAAAAATATACAAAGCAACAGTACGCAAAGCACAGCCGATGCACAGACATCGACTTCAGACTAAAAAGCCGATGCGCAGCCATCGACTCTAGAGGTACAAACTGTTACATGGACAGGCTCTACTGAAGGAATGCCTCGAAGGCACGGAGGGCGTCAGCACGGACACGATCCACCTCGGCGATCTCGGCCTCGTCATCTTTGTCCTCGCCCGTCACTAGCTGTTTGTTCACGGCACGTATCTCTGCCATATCAGTTTGCAGTTGAGCTTTGAGGCCTTCTGCTTCCTCTTGGGAGCGGGCAATAAGAGCTTCCTTATCGTAAATAAGCTGTTTGGTGGCCCGGACCCTCTCTTCAAGGTCCTCCAATTCCTTTCGCAAGGTCTCAAGTTCGGCGATGCTGACAGAGGTGTCAGTTTTGGCATCAAAGACCGCCTTTTTCTCATTAAGCCGCTGACATTTGTCTGCAATGTCGGCTTTCAACGGAAGTTGGGCGTGGCGTAGATTGATTCTCTGACGAGCTAACTTCACCCTCGACCCATAGACAGACAGAGTCACAACCGGCCAAAGTTTCACCTGCAACGTCACCGGGAGATGGTCCTTGATTTCGTCAAGAACGCTCTTTACTTCTTCGGGGTTTTCAACCAACGTCTCGATCGGGGAGGAAAGCAAGGCTTTGAGACGCTGGAATTGATGTTGGACAACACTGGGTCGTGGTTCATCGCAGGCCGAAGAAGGAGCTGGTGTTATCACCGGAATTTGACCAAGCCAGAGGTGGGCCGCGATCAAGATGGGCTTGAAGATATGTACATCAAGAAGTAGGTGAATCGGCCTTTATGCGCAGAGTTTGGGCTAGTTAGCCCGTGTATCTTAATTTAGTAGGCTACGTAGAAGTTAGAGTTTTACTCGTGCACGGTTAGGTGCACGCCCACATTAGAAAGTCCCCTGGACTATAAATATGTATCTAGGGTTTATGGAATAAACAACAACCAACGTTCAACACAAACCAATCTCGGCGCATCGCCACCCCTTCGTCTCGAGGGTTTCTCCGGTAAGCACCATGCTGCCTAGATCGTATCTTGCGATCTAGGCAGCACGAGCCTCGCCTACGTTGTTCATGCGTTGCTCGTCGCTGAAGCCTTTTGATGGCGAGCAACGTAGTTATCATAGATGTGTTAGGGTTAGCATTGTTCTTAGTATCATATGCTTGTCGTAGTGCAACCCTTGCGCATCTAGCCGTCCTTGTACCTCATCATGGGTGCAGGGCGGCACCCCGCTTGATCATTATTTAGTAGATCTGATCCGTTATGGTTGCTCCTTGATTCATCAAGGATTAGTTTAACATCCGCAATAGTTAGGCCTTACAAAGGGTTGGAGGATCCGGCGGCGTGTAGGGTGTAGTTTGCTGGCCCTAGACAGGACGTTCCGAGGATCAACTTCGTGTTGGTTTTTAGGCCTTGTCTAGGATTGGCTTACGATCACCGTGCGCGAGCGCTAGGCCCAATCGTGAGTAGGATGATCCGATTATGCGGTGAAAACCCTAAATCGTCGTGGATCTCATATGCTTTATCTTGATCAAGCAGGACCACCATATATTCGGCCACCTTGGACGAATCATGGGTGGATCGGCTCCATGAGCCGATTCACAGGATAACCTGAGAGCCGATCGAGGCTCGTATTTAATGTGTACGTGTGTGCCCTGCAGGAAACTAAGCGAGGCATCATCCACACCTTCCTGACCAGGTATAGGTCAGGTGGCACGCCCTTCCAATTTGCATCGGCGCGTGACTAGGAGGCTTTGCGGGCCGTCGCTCTGAGGGACTGGGGCCAGCCGCAGCCCTAGTTGTTCCCGGCTCTACGGTGTTGACCAGTCGCTGCCCGCCGGTGGGTTTCTGACGTCAACACATTCTGGCACGCCCGGTGGGACAACATCGACATCCACCACATCGCCATCTACATCCGAGATGGCGGAAGAGACTCCGGTCACTTACGAGGACCTCACCGGCGAGCTCAAGAAGAAGAATGACGAGAGCAAGACCGTCTTCGAAACCGAGCCCATCGACTCCTTCCACGGCACCCGCTCCCATGGCATCAGCACCAACGTGGTAGAGCTTGGGTACCGCCCTGGCAAGGGTAGTGAGGGCGGCTGCTCTCATAGCAAAGATGAAGAAGGAGACGATCCACGCGATCGGCCCCGACACTGCCACAAGATCCTAGTGATGATCAAGATGGAAGCCGATCCCAGCGATCGGACCGCATTACACGCACCACCCGCTTTCCCAGTATTCAGCGTCGACCTCACAGGTGACGGAAAGCTAGGGTATGGGTTCACCTCGGCTGATGAGCTAGAGGAAGTCGACATCGGCCCCGGGGATAAGCCTCGGCCAACTTTTATCAGCAGAAAGTTAGACCCGCAGCTCAGGAGTCAGATGATTGCTCTATTGAAAGAATACCCAGATTGCTTTGCGTGGGACTACACAGAGATGCCTGGGCTGGACAGGAGCATCATCGAACATCGGCTCCCCCTGAATAAAGGATTTTGGCCCTTCCAGCAACGAGCACGTCAGATGAAGGCCGAAATCCTAGAGGAGGTCAAGAAAGAGATTGAGAAGATGTTGGCCGCCGGATTCATCAGGCCATGCAGGTATGCGGAATGGATCTCCAGTATCGTTCCGGTAGAGAAGAAGGACGGCAGGTGGCGTGTGGCTATCGATTTCCGAGACCTTAACAGAGCCACCCCAAAAGACGAATATCCGATGCCTGTGGCAGAAACTTTGATCAATGCAGCTGCCGGCCACAAGGTTTTAAGCTTCATGGATGGCAACGCCGGCTACAACCAGATCTTCATGGCCCCAGAAGATATACACAAAACCGCATTCAGAGTACCGAGGGCAGTAGGCTTGTTTGAATATGTGGTCATGACCTTTGGGTTGAAGAATGCTGGCGCGACGTATCAAAGGGCCATGAATTATATATTCCACGATCTGATCGTCAAGTTGGTGGAAATCTACATCGATGATGTGGTAGTCAAGTCTGTCTCCATGGAGGGACACCTGGAAGATTTGCGACACGTACTAGACCGAACTCGAAAGTTCGGACTGAGAATGAACCCAAAGAAGTGTGCCTTTGGTGTGACGGCCGGTCAATTCCTAGGGTTTTTGGTTCATGAGCGAGGAATTGAGATCGGCCTGAAGAGTCAGGAGGCAGTGCGTACCATGCAGCCGCCCACCACGAAGAAGGAACTCCAGCGTCTTATCGGCAAGATCAACTTCGTTCGCCGATTCATCTCTAACCTGTCAGGACGGATCGAGCCGTTCATGGGTTTGGTGAAGACTAAATCTGATGACGAATTTCACTGGGGGCGAACGGCAGCGGGCGTTCGATGACATTAAACGGTATCCGACGACACCACCCGTGCTAGTGCCGCCCCGGCAAGACAGGCCGTTCTACATTTACTTGTCGATAGGCGACACATCCATCGCCTCGGTGGTGGTGCAACTCTACGAGGGCGTTGAAAAGGTCGTTTTCTACCTCAGCAGAAGAATGTTGGACGCGGAGACAAGGTACCCTGAGGTCGAGAAACTGTGCCTCTGTCTGTTCTTTACCTGCACCAAGCTGCATCACATCCTTTTGACGGCAGAGATCTTCGTCATATGCAAGTCAGACGTTGTCAAGCACATGCTGTCGGCTCCCGTGTTGAAAGGACGATTGGGTAAATGGATGCTTGCGTTGTCAGAGTTCGACCTTCGGTATCAGCCTGCGAAAGCAGTCAAAGGACAGGCATTGGCTGATCTCATAGCTGAGAGAATCAGTACCAATATAGCAGCACTATCCATACGTGCATGGGCTATGTTCTTCGATGGATCGGCTTGCGACGATGGTTGTGGCATCGGCATTCTGCTCGTATCGCCTAGAGGGACGGCATACTCCTTCTCCATCAGATTATCTACCCCTTGCACCAACAACGTGGCAGAATATGAGGCGGTACGTAAGGGGATGGAGCTGCTACTAGAAGCTGGAGCAGAAGCAGTGGAACTTTTTGGGGACTCCAAGTTGGTAATCAACCAGCTCACGGATGAATATAAGTGCGAGAGTGAATCGCTTTTCCCATATTGGATGGAATGCCGTGAGTTAATGACACAGTTTCGGTACATCAACTTCAATTGGGTTCCAAGATCCCAGAATACCGAGGCCAACGATCTCGCGCAAATGGCGTCGGGCTACATAGACACGCCTGAAGGGTCAGAAGTTCAGGTCCAATTCCTGGATCAAAATGATTGGAGAGCCGAAATCTTCAATTACTTAAAAGATTCGGCTCGGGGGGCACCTAAGCGGATAAGATACAAAGCCATGAAGTATGTCCTCATAGGAGACGACATGTTCTACAGGACGTTGGAAGGGTTACTACTCAAGTGCACGGGACCAAGCGAGTCTAATCGGCTCTTACATGAGGTGCATGAAGGCGCCTGTGGAACTCATCAGTCGGCTCACAAGATGAAGTGGCTAATTAGGCGCTCAGGGTTCTATTGGCCCACCATGCTCGAAGATTGCTTCAATTACTACAAGGGGTGCCAGGCATGCCAGATGTTTGGGAAGATTCAGATGGTACCAGCATCAGCGATGAACCCTATCATCAAACCTTGGCCATTCCGAGGGTGGGGCATGGATATGATCGGCAAAATCCACCCGGCTTCGAGTAAAAAACACGAATGGATCTTGGCCATCACAGATTACTTCACCAAGTGGGTGGAAGCCGTCCCTATGAAGAAGGTAAAATCAGAAGATGTGATTAAGTTCGTGAAGGAACACGTGATTCATAGGTTCGGAATTCCCCAAACCATCACGACCGATGGAGGTTCGGTCTTTGTTTCTAAAGAGTTCAGGGGATTCTGCGACGATATGGGGATTAAGCTGATCCGATCGTCTCCATACTATGCTCAGGCTAATGGGCAAGCGGAAGCGTCCAATCAGAGCTTAATCAAGCTGATCAAGAGAAAGATTGAAGAGAACCCAAGGGATTGGCATGAGAAGTTATCAGAGGCATTATGGGCCTACCGTATGTCATGCCATGGAGCTATAAAGACTTCGCCGTACCAGCTTGTTTACGGGCAAGAAGCCGTATTACCTTGGGAGATTACGGCTGGATCAAGACGTGTCACGTTTCAGGATGACCTGACGGCGGACGAATATGCAACTTTGATGAGTGACACTATTGAGGACGCAACGAGCTTAGACTTTGGTCGTTGGAGAAGATTAAAGAAAACAAAGCCCGGGTAGCTCGGGCCTACAATAAGAAGGTTAGACCAAAGGAGTTTCAAGTTGGTGACCTGGTATGGGAAGGCTGTGTTGCCGTTAGGAACCGAGGGACAAGGCATATGGCAAGTGGTCTCCTAATTGGCACGGTCCGTACAAAGTCGTCCAGGCTTTGAAAGGTAATGCATACATGTTGGAAGAGTTGGACGGACAGAAGTTCCCAGTGGCCGTAAATGGCCAACACCTCAAGAAGTATTTCCCAAGCATGTGGGATGATGGGCACTGAGGTAAGGAGGCCGATTTCAATCGGCCAGCAAGGTGTGGGTACAAAAGTATGGGGGCCGATGCAATCGGCCGTAAAAAAAATGTATGAAAAATATAAAGCCGATGTCGCCGTCATTGACTCTAGGGCAATTATACGAGACCCACGAAGCTCAGATTCGCGTCACGATGGTGTTCAGCGTAGCTTCATGAGTTCCCTGGAGCACGTCCTTGCTGATGTTCTCGCCTTGACTAAGGCTCGGGGGGCAGCTGATCTAGTGGATGCTCTATATTTTTAGGAGCCGATTGGGGTTGCTGCAAGAAAGGGAAAGAGACTGGTTGCTCAAATTAGCCGATGAACAATCATCGGCTGTGGGATTGCAAGTTACCACGGTCGAGAGAAAATAATAATCCGATTCGTTGCTATCGGTCTTGGTGTGACAAACGGGAGGATGGAGATTGGATTAATGAAAAGAGAAATTGAAAGAACAACTCTCGTTAATTCAAAGAAGCGGCTTTACAAGAAGAGCCGATAGCTCCCAAAAGAAGGATCTGGTGCCTAGTGCACTGCAACTACTAGTCCTACCCCACTAGTCGTCGCCGTCTTCATCATCGCCGTCGTCGAGGTCGTCGGCGCTGCTCCCAGGAAGCTCCTCGCCGTTGCTGCCCCAGCCGTCGGCTGGAGCTTCCTCCTCCTCCTCCTCGTCATCGTCATCATCCTCGCTATCCGCCCAGCTGCGGAAGCGCTTCGTTGGAGGATATCCCGCGGAGGAGGAATCATCTTCCTCCTCCTTATCCTTTTCTTCCTCGTCATCATCATCGTCCTCGCTGTCCGCCCACAAGCGGGAGCGCTTCTTCGGTGGAAGCTTGGTGGAGGGGGAGGCCTCAGTCCTTTCCGCTCCTTTTTCTGTCTTCTCCTTGTCAGAGGAGATGGGATTCGCCCCGGAGCGGGAGTCGTCTTCTTCCTTGTTCTTCGGCGACGATTGGAGGGAGAAGCTCGAAGCGGAGGAGGAAGAGGAAGACATTGCTACGGGAGGAGAGGGTTTTTTGGTGTCGACCGCTAGAACGAGAGGAAGGGGATGAAGAGGACTGGTCAATTGGCATGGTTAAATAATGAGGAGCCTAGTGGAAATTCAATGCCATTGCAGTTTCCGAGGAAGTGATGCTTAAGCTTGTCAAATTCCACGGAGAAGTGGGGAAGACAAAGTGTCATGATGATGGATCTCTGCGACGGTTCTGCCTCGCCACGACATGACCCGACGAAAGAAAGCATAATGATTTTGGAAATATCATTTCCAAAACCGAGGGGGCATGTGTTATCACCGGAATTTGACCAAGCCGAGAGGTGGGCCGCGATCAAGATGGGCTTGAAGATATGTACATCAAGAAGTAGGTGAATCGGCCTTTATGCGCGAGTTTGGGCTAGTTAGCCCGTGTATCTTAATTTAGTAGGCTACGTAGAAGTTAGAGTTTTACTCGTGCACGGTTAGGTGCACGCCCACATTAGAAAGTCCCCTGGACTATAAATATGTATCTAGGGTTTATGGAATAAACAACAACCAACGTTCAACACAAACCAATCTCGGCGCATCGCCAACCCCTTCGTCTCGAGGGTTTCTCCGGTAAGCACCATGCTGCCTAGATCGCATCTTGCGATCTAGGCAGCACGAGCCTACCTACGTTGTTCATGCGTTGCTCGTCTTCGAAGCCTTTTTGATGGCGAGCAACGTAGTTATCATAAATGTGTTAGGGTTAGCATTGTTCTTAGTATCATATGCTTGTCGTAGTGCAACCCTTGCGCATCTAGCCGTCCTTGTACCTCATCATGGGTGCAGGGGCGGCACCCGCTTGATCATTATTTAGTAGATCTGATCCGTTACGGTTGCTCCTTGATTCATCAAGGATTAGTTTAACATCCGCAATAGTTAGGCCTTACAAAGGGTTGGAGGATCCGGCGGCGTGTAGGGTGTAGTTTGCTGGCCCTAGACAGGACGTTCCGAGGATCAACTTCGTGTTGGTTTTTAGGCCTTGTCTAGGATTGGCTTACTATCACCGTGCGCGAGCGCTAGGCCCAATCGTGAGTAGGATGATCCGATTATGCGGTGAAAACCCTAAATCGTCGTGGATCTCATATGCTTTATCTTGATCAAGCAGGACCACCATATATTCGGCCACCTTGGACGAATCATGGGTGGATCGGCTCCATGAGCCAATTCACGAGGATAACTCCGAGAGCCGATCGAGGCTCGTATTTAATGTGTACGTGTGTGCCCTGCAGGAAACTAAGCGAGGCATCATCCACACCTTCCTGACCAGGTATAGGTCAGGTGGCACGCCCTTGCAATTTGCATCGGCGCGCGACTAGGAGGCTTTGCGGGCCGTCGCTCTGAGGGACTGGGGCCAGCCGCAGCCCTAGTTGTTCCCGGCTCTACGGTGTTGACCAGTCGCTGCCCGCCGGTGGGTTTCTGACGTCAACAGCTGGTTCGATGGATTCAGGGTCGAATGTGAGCAAGCCCAAGAGGTCACAACCCTGACAAACAAAAACAGCGTCAGTATGCAGCAAAAGGGAAGGGTAAGCCAAGCAAAAGGAGTATACCTCTCCTGAAACCAGGGGGACAGCCGATGATGAGGTAATCGGCTCTTGTGTTGCTGCTAGGGGCTTGGCCAAATTGGCGACCTTGTCAACGACACTTTTAGGGATTACTAGATCCAGGTTTGCGGAGGACATCTGTACTTCCTTGACTCCTCCACTAGAAGTGTCATCAGTCTGCGAAGGAGGTGATTAGCCGATGTGAGCAGCAATGGATTAGCATGAAAGGTGAGCCGGGAAGAGTATGGAGGGTAATTACATTTGAAGCCTCTTGGTTTGATGAAGGGGCTTGCGGTTCCTTTCGAGTCCTCTTGGTGCTCACGCCCTGCCCCGCGTGGAGTGGAACTTGGGGGGCAACAAGTTTAGGAACTGGCCTTTCCCGGAAGCCGATGGTGGCAAATCTGGCTGGCTCTGCGTGGTGATTTTCCCAGAGTTGTCCGAGCTCGAATCCCCTTGATTGGATTGTGTTTCCTCGCTGAAGTTGTCTTTGGTGGAAGCCTATATATAAAAAAGGGTAGTAAGCACAAGCATGTTTGCAGAAGCCTATAAAGATAGATGAAATCATTCAAGGCATGGATCAACGTACGTGCAAGCTCTCTTGATCTGGAGAAGGGCTCCGACGCTTCAAAGTTTTCCTGACGGCTACTTTCCTCACCGCTGTTCTCGCCTTGGTTGAGGCTCGGGGGGCAGCTGGCCCGAAAGATACTTTGCTCTTGGAAGCCGATTTTGGTGAAGACGTCTGGCTCTGCATCACGACCTTTTTCAAGGGCGGCGAGCTTTTGCAGAAGAGGACTACAGGAGCCGGTGGGAAGAATTCAAAGGGGGAGCCATCATCATGTGTAGGTACTGGACCATCTTGTTGCTGCAAAGAGACATAGCAAGGTTATAAAAATCATTGTAAGCCATTTCAAGAAAAATTGCGAGTGGTAGTACCTGTTCTGCGGGGATATCGTATTCAGCATCGAGTTGTTTCAGCAACGGTCCCAGAGATCTCCTGAAGGCATGAGTTTTCCACATCGACCACCAGGTCTCAAAACCATCGGTTGACGAGGTGAATGAGAGGTTGTTAGGAATTGGGATGGCTAGAGCATCAAAGAAAGAGTAACACCTCCGACCAGTGAGGAGATCGGGCAAGTCAGCTCTGCTCTCTGTTAAGTGATGGAGGAAGAAATGGGGAGACACTTGCCCAAGACCAAACTGTCGGGCTGCTACGACCGGCTGATAGGACTCATAACCAGGTTTGATTATTCTGTTTGAGGTGCTCATGCCAGCTGGAAGGAAGCAGGGACGGATCATGGTGGAATACAATTGCCGGGTGCTGGTGTCATCGGCAAAGCTGTCTAGCCTGAAGGAGACTGGGTTTTCGAAATTTTCAGATTCCGTGTAAGGAAAGAAGGGAGGATTGTCCAGGCCTTGGAAGAAAATACTGAACCACTTTGATTCTTCCTTGGGGATCAGTTTACTACCTGGAAGGCTATACAAGGCTTGGCCGTAGCTAGTGCATCGGATCTGCTTCCCGTTAGCATCTGGAAAGGTGCAAGTGGCCAAAAGTGGGAAGTTTGGGATATGGTTTTGGAAATACAGCTGAGCCCATAGCTGAATAAACCACCAAGGACCTCCTGTTTTGACTGCCTTTTGGGAAGATAATTTGACGGTCATTAGTTGGAGATATCGATAAACCTCTCCAAGGAAGAGTTTGCCGATGCCAAGCTGGGTGCCTCTGGCGAGTTCACAGGCCAAGGGAAGATAATTCTTGGTCGGAGCAAGTGAAGGGCCACAGAATATGAAGTGTTCCAACCAGAAATTTAGGAAGGTCGTGTGTTCTTTCTCTGATACAGGGCCTTTATTTTTCATGTGGCGACGAAGGTAAGCACCCCAGTTTGTGCACTCTGTTTTGGAAGAGAGCTTGAAAGGGACCTTTGGCAGCATAAAAGCAGAGGGGCTGGGGGATGTAACGTCTAGGCCAGTGATCATTACCACATCTAGCGAGTTGGTGTCATGGGGCCGTGGCCAAACATGAAGCGAGTTCGAGCATTAGACCGAAGTAGCCGATGGTTTTCAGAATGTTTTCATGCTTCTCAAGGGGAGACAATGATAAGGACAGAGCATCGGCTATTCCTGTGGTTTCCCATGTGGATTGGTAAGTTTTGGATACTCTACTGTACCAGGAAACCCAATCTTCAGGAGGGTTAGGCCAGGCTCGTAAGCAGTTGGCCCAGGAAGTTAGATCTAAATTCTGATGCACGAAGGGAATCCTATTGGCCTCGCAAGAAATCATATGGGCAGGACTCTCGACAGTACGGGGGCCAAGACAAAGAGAGTTTGGAAGAGAAGGATGCGGCAACAGAATGTCTGATACCTAAAATTAATGGTGGAATAAGGCATTAATTCAGGTGTTTGCTATTAATTCTAACACTATGCTCGGATGGCGAGGGGCAGTTAAGGATTACCTTCAGGCCAGAGACCGTTGCATTGGCGTTGGACGATTCCGCCATCTGATTCGCCGGCGGAGATGAACTTGCGCGGTTGGGAATCTGTGACTCGCGTTGCTGCAAGTCGAATCTGTTCGATGGGCAATTGGGGATCTGAGTTTGGTCCTTTGGATGAGGGTCACAGGTTACCGTTTGAATTTGGGGAGTGTTCGCTTTGACTTGTCTAACGGAGTCTGGCCTTGCTGGCGTTTTATGGTAAAAGACCGATGCGTTGCTATCGGCTCTTTGTGCGTTGACCTACTTTGACAATCGGAAAAATCAAACAGCATTCTTCATTGATAACAGGGTTTTTACAGTAAGAGCCGATTGCTCTCAAAAGGAGGATTTGCTACCTAAAATGCTACTACTAGCCCTATTCTAGTAGTCCCTAATCTAGGGGCCGGCGCCGTCGCTGCCATCGCCGCCCTCGTCGTCGCCGTCAGCGCTGCCGTCGGCGCTGCTGCCGGCGACGTCTTCGTTGCTGCTGAAGCCGCCGGCAGGGGCTTCGTCTTCTTTGTCGTCGTCATCGTCGTCCTCCGACCCGGCGCGGAAGCGCTTCGCCGGCGGGTACTCGTCGGAGGAGGTGTCCTCCTCCGCTTCCTCTTCCTCCTCGTCGGAGGAGAGATCCTCGCCCCAGGAGAGGGCGTCGTCGTCGCTCTCCTCCTCCAAATCCCCGTTGATGAGGAAATGGAGGTTGTCCTCCCCGTCGGTCAAGGATTCGTCATCCTCCGACCCGACGGAGAAGTCCCAGTCCGCCTCGTCCCACCACAGTGGGGCGAGGGCCTCGTATGCCGCAATCGGGTCATACTCCGGCGTCGGCTCATGGGAGGAGGAGGATTGGGAGGAGAGGCCCGAGGAGTAGGAGGTAGAGGAGGAGTCCATGGTTGCAGAGGAAGGGAGTGTCGATTGCTACTGCAGAGCAAGAGGATGAGGAGGCGAATTGCTCGGATGAGGTTAAATAAAGGGGATTTAGTAGAAGATGATTCAATGCTGTGGAAGTTTTCGAGGATGCGGTGCCAAAACCGTCAAGTCGTGCAGTACAGAGAAGTTGAGAAGGCAAGGCATCATGATGAAAGGGCACTATAGCGGTTCTGCTATGCAACGCGGTTTTGCTCTGCTATGTCAAATCACGATGAAGGAAAACAGAGTGGTTTTGGAATTATTATTGCCAAAACCAGGGGGGGCATGTGTTATCACCAGATTTTAGCCAAATTGGGAGATGGGCTGTGATCGAGATGGGCTTAGAGAATATGCACATAAAGTGTCTCTGAATCGGCCTCGTGCGAGAGTTTGGGCTAGATGGCCTGTATATCTGTATATTATGGTAGATCACGTTTCAGTTTAGAATTAAGAGATAGAGTTTAGTTCGTACACAGTTAGGTTTATTCCAAAGATATAAAGTCTACGGACTATAAATATGTACCTAGGGTTATTGAGAAAGGAGGACGATCACGTTCACAACAAACACAATCTAGGCGCATCGCCACCCCTTGTTTCGAGGGTTTCTTCCGGGTAAGCGTCATGCTGCCCAGATCGCATCTTGCGATCTAGGCAGTATCAGTTTATTCGTTGTTTTGTGTTGCTCGTACTAAAGCCTTGTTGATGGCGAGTAATACTGTTATCATGGATGTGTTAGGGCTAACATCGATACTTTTTTGATATGTTTGCTTAGTTATGTTGCTCCTAAACATCTAGCTGCCTTTGTACCTATCTTAGGTGTAAGGGCAGCGTCTTGCTTGGTCTTTATTTAGTAGATCTGATCTGTTATGGTCGTTCCTTGTTCTCCAAGGATTAGTTTGATATCCGCATGGTTAGGCCTTGCAAACGAGTTGAATGATCCAATGAATGCGTAAGATATGGTTTGCCGATCCAAGAGGGGGTGTTCCGGGAATTGACTCTGTGTTGGTTTTTAGGCCTCCTCTAGGACTAGTTTTCTGTTATCTTTCGTATCTGCCAGGCTCAACTACGCGTAGGACGTTCCAATTATGCGGTGAAAACCATAGACTATCGTAGATCGACTTGACTTGATATTGATAAAGCAGGACCCCCATGTTATCGTATATCCAATACGAACCACGGGTCAATCGGCTCTGTGAGCCGATTCACAGGGTAACCTGAGAGCCGATCGAGGCTCGGATTTAATGTTTACGTGTCTACCATGCAGGAAACTAATTGAAGCAATCCATCACCTTCCTGACCAGGTATAGGTCAGGTGGCACGCCCTCGCAATAGCCAGGACGTGTGCCGGATCTTTGCGGGCCGTCGCCCGAGGGACCAGGGCCCACCAGCAGTTTTGGGAGCCTCCCGGCTCTTCGTGTTGCTCATCGCTGCTCGCCGGTGAGTTTTGGCAGGCAACACAAACTTAATTTCTATTTTGGCTGACCTGTTAGAGAACTATCAGATTGAACCCACAACATGATTCAAATAGATTCATTGCACCGAGCCACATGTCTTGACCTTGCTATACACTACTTCCATTAATCAGTGCAAGAAGGCTTACCTGAGCTGCCTGAACCATGGCAGATTCGAATCCACCTTATCTATCTAGAAATACAACCTTTGCAGAAAGAGGATTTGCAGTACGGGGAGGCTGACATTGGGGACCCATGAGCCAGCAGCGTCGTCAACGTTTTAAAGGTGACAGGAGATCGAAAGAAAAAATAAGCCAAAAATCAGTTGGTAAACAAAATTCAAGAAAAGAAACATCTACCTTTCTGAGAGGATGACATGCGGGACCCATGAGGCAGCAGCATCCTCAACTATTTCAAGGCGGCACGGGATCAAAAGAAAAAAGGAAATAGCCAGAAATTAATTAGGTTCAAAAATAAATCCATCAAAGGAAACTTTTATTGTTCATAGAGGATGACATGTGGGACCGACTTGCTAGCTGCGTCGTCATCGTTTTAAAGGGGGCAGGGGATCAAAAGAAAAAGGCAAATAACCAGAAATTATGGGTAAAAAATAAATCCAACAAAGGAAACTTTTATTGTTCATAGAGGATGACATGCGGGACCCATGAGCCAGCAGCTTCCTCAACGTTTCAAAGTCGGCATGAGATTGAAAGAAAAAGGCAAGTGACATAATATCAGGAGCAAAAAATAATCCAAGAAAAGAAATTTATTGTACATAGAGGATGACATACGGGTCCCATTTTGTAGCAGCGGTCTCAACGCTTCCAAGGCGGCACAGGACCGAAAGAAAAATGAAATAGCCAGAAATCAGGGGTGAAAAAAATCCAAGAAAAGAAAGATTTCAATTGGGCTGCATCTGGATATCTGGGCCTTCGAACTATCCTGCTGGGCCTTTTGACTCGTACAATTTTAGCCCAATCCAAAACAGGAAAGTTCGGATTTTTCTCAAAAAAAAAAAACAGGAAAGTCCTATGCTTCGCAAAAACAAAAAATAAGGACATTCAACATATAAGTTTGTTTATGTAGATATAAAGATTTAATTTATCCGTTTGCAATAGCTCAGAGCGAAATACAATGTTTATTGTCTGCAAAATAAGATATCACATGTTTCTTGTACGGGGAGGCTGACATCGGGGACCCATGAGCCAGCAGCGTCGTCAACGTTTCAAAGGCGGCAGGGGATCGAAAATAAAAAAAAAAGCCAAAAATCAGTTGGTAAAAAAATCCAAGAAAAGAAAACATTTATCGTTCTGAGAGGATGACATACGGGACCCATGAGGCAGCAGCATCCTCAACGTTTCAAAGTCGGCATGAGATCGGAAGAAAAAGGCAAGTGACATAATATCAGGAGTCAAAAATAATCCAAGAAAAAAAACCTTATTGTACATAGAGAATGACATGCGAGTCCCATTTTGCAGCAGCGGTCTCAACATTTCCAAAGCGGCACAGGACCAAAAGAAAAATAAGGCAGCAGCATTCTCAACAATTCCAAGACGGCAGGGAATCAAAAGAAAAAAAAAAAGAAACGAACCCCCATATAGCTATGCATATCTTGCAACGGACTAGCGATGTGCTTCAAGGAAACAAACCTCCCACTTCCTGCGCGAGTGGAGAGAGATAAGACAAGTCGCGTTACGGAACTTCCCTTATTCTCCGTTCTTGTTATTTCCCCACAATCCCCATAATCTCCTCGCTAGTAATGCGCTTCTTCCAAATCCCCTCCCCCGGATAGCAATACGACCCTGCCAGATCCTCTCCTGTCGTCATACCACGGCCGCCGCTGATACTCGTTTTCACGATCCTGCATGCGCATCTCTACCACAGTCCTCGCGTTATGGATTCAGATGCTCAGGGTTGGTCAATTATATGCAGCGGCGAGCCGCCTACCCAAACGCTGCTGCACAACCAACCATCGACGGGCTGCAGAGACGCCGGTGGATGTCTGGTGTCCTCCAGAGATATTTATGATTCTCTCTCACCCAACTTAATGCCTATACTCGTTTGTTTGCTTGATCCGTTTTTTTCAGGTGATATGCTCGTTGGATCAGGGCACGCTCGCTCCCAGATCCCCTTCCAGGAGTTCCAACAGCCAAACCATCGCCCCCACCCGGCTTCTCCCTTAATCAGGTGACCAATCTCTACACTTCGTCGCTCTTTTTTACTAATTTTAGTACTACATATAATCTGTTGCCCCAAATTTTATAAGCATACTACATTACTACTAGGTTCGATCTGTAGCTTAATTGGTGTTCCTGCGACTAACCTGTGCCTACGGTTTCATTAAATCGATAGATGTGTGGTTGATTACTATGCCCAACTCGTTTTGCTCAAATGATCCATAAATATGCTTATGTTTTTATTTGTGCAAGCCAAGGTTGTGATCTTTCCGTGTATGCAATATAAGAATTAAACTCCATCCATTGTCCCGTGAAACATGTCTTAACTTTGTCTAAATTTAATTGTATCTATTGTCTAAATTTAGATGTATCTAAATGCTAAATAGATAGATCAAAATTTAGACAAAGTTTACGACACAGTGAATTGGAGACATTTTTAATAAAGTGATAAATGCCGTATGTATCATGGCGATGCACAGGCTTGGGCTTTCGTTTCCCCTTTTGAAAAAAAAATTTAATGGGACGGAGGGAGATACCTGCTTAAGTCTGTTGCCAAGCACGTGCAAACAAAAAAATTATTAACTAATATTCATCTTGCCTTCGATGATTGTGTATGGACTGTCTATGTCTACCGTATGCATCTTTCAGTTATGGAGTAACCAGTCGATTGTAAAAATAAGGGAAACTGCTTTGACTTCTGAAATTATTTCATAGAACCCCCTAAACTTAAGAAGGGGAACATCTAAGATATAAAATTCTTTAACTCAGTTGTGTTTGTCAGGTAATCCTTACATGGAGCTATACACACTGGATCAGAATTTCTGTTGTTTTCTTGAAAACATGCTATGCTTACGCAGTTTTAGACGACAGGTAAAGCTTCAGTATTTGTGTAATGTAACTAGAAACATAAAACCATGGTTCTACAGAAGTAGGGCCCATTAAGTAATCAGAGCATGTGGTACAACCTGGTGACGTCTTTGGTAGTGAGGTTGTTGTGGTTTAAGAAGTGTAGCAGCCTGGGAAGATTAATTGGATCTGAAAAGAATAGGACACACAAGAATGTCCTGCAATACTTTTATGCTAAATTATATATGACTTAAAGAGTTCCTGGGTTCTTGTTCTTTCTTTGACCTCGCTGTTTACAGAAGGTAAGATCAACTTCCTTCCATGTTACGAGAACAGTAAGATTAATTATCTCATGGAATTCACCATTTGTACAACCTTCATTCGGAATATAGTGACTCAAAACTTTATTTAGATATGGATGTATCTACACACTAAAATTTATCTGTATCTAGAAAAAATCAATTCACTTAGTTCCGAATGGGAGGAGTATATATGTTGCAGTTATTTTAAATTGAGTTATTTTATTCACTTGTTCTAATGTTTCACTAATGGTATGTTACTTATCTCAAATTGGTCCTTTTGTTGTAGATTGTCAAAATAATTGGATGATGCATGGCTGAGGTGCTGAGAGGAAGTTTCGACAATGGTGCTACTACGAGCTAGTTGTAGATTGTTTTTTAGAATGTCATTTTTAGATATGCACAGCTTGTATTCTTTGAATCATGCTCGATGTAAAACTACAGAGTTGATTTATTAATACATGAGGTCTTTCTATTTACTATATTGCTTCTGATGTCACTCCGAGCATTGAATAAATAATTTTTCGTTGTCCATTAGTAGACTAGCATTATTTGTTTGAGCTATCTAGCAACTCGTATAAGCTTTTGCAATGGTCTTATATGTGCCTTTCAAAATCCATTCATGCATGGCCATCACCAACGTGCCAACGCATATGAAGTGTTGTTAGGATCTAACTATATAAGTTGCTGCCTTACAACGCTTCTTTGTGTCGTTTACCAACGGATGTATATCCATTCCTGTAGACCCTTGCAACGCCACCTACGGCAACGCATACAAAATCCGTTGGTGTAGACGTCACCAACGCTTATATGGACATATGGCAACGCATCGATTCGTTGCTGAAGGGGGTTCCTGTTGTAGTAAATTAATTAGGGGTCAAAAATAAATCCACCAAAGAAAACTTTTATTGTTCATAGAGGATGACATGTGAGACCGACCTGCCAACAGCGTCCTCATCGTTTCAAAGAGGGCAGGGGATCAAAAGAAAAAGGCAAATAGCCAGAAATTAGGGGTCAAAAATAACTCCAAGAAAGGAAACTTTTATTGTTCGTAGAGGATGACATGCGGGACCCATGAGCCAGCAGCTTACTTAACGTTTCAAAGGTGGCATGAGATCGAAAGAAAAAGGCAAGTGACCAAATATCAGGACCAAAAATAATCCAAGATTTATTGTACATAGAAGATGACATGTGGGTCCCATTTTGCAGCAGCGGTCTCAATGTTTGAAATGCGGCTTGAGATCAAAAGAAAAAGAAAATAGCTAGTAATTAGGGGGTCAAAAAAATCCAAGAAAAGAAAGTTGATGGACATAGAGGATGACATGCGGGTCCCTTGAGCCAACAGCTTACTCAACGTTTCAAAGGGGGCAGGGGATCAAAAGAAAAAGGCAAGCCAAAAATCACAGGGTGACAAAAAAACCTAACAAAGGAAACTTTTATAGCACATAGAGGATGACATGCGGGTCCCATGAGCCAGCAGGTTCCTCAACGTTTCAAACGTGGCATGAGATCGAAAGAAAAAAGCAAGTGACCGAATATCAGGAGCCAAAAATAATTCAAGAAAAGAAACATGATTTACATAGAGGATGACATGCGGGTCCGATTTAGCAGCAGCGGTATCACCGTTTGAGAGGCGGCAGGGGATCGAAAGAAAAAGGCAAGTGACCGAATATGAGGTGCCAAAAAAAATCCAAGAAAAGAAAGTTTTATAGTACATAGAGGATGACATGCGGGTCCCATTTAGCATCAGCGGTATCACCGTTTGAGAGGCGGCAGGGGATCGAAAGAAAAAGGCAAGTGACCAAATATGAGGTGCCAAAAATAACTCCAAGAAAAGAAAGTTGATTGCTCATAGAGGATGACATGCGGGTCCCATTTAGCTGCAGCGGTCTCAATGTTTCCAAGGCGGCACGAGATCAAAAGAAAAAGGAAGTAGCCAGAAATCAGGAGGTCAAAAAAAATCCAAGAAAAGAAAGAATTTTGGTTCATAGAGGACGACATGCGGGACCCATGATCCTGCATCGTAAACGGCTCGATCGGAGAGCGTTGAACGAGATGGCGTGATCGAGAGAAAAAACAATGCTAGAGAGGCTGCCATCTGGGCCCTACATCCCTGGGCGGTGCGGATTTGTGTTGAATCGGCCGGCGAACCCGAGAATTCGCGATGCACCACGTCCCGGGCCACCATACGCGACGTTTTGGCCGCTTTCATCGGGCTAGGTGGCCTCAAAAACGAGAAAAAAAAGTTTTGACATGCACCACGGAGGGACCAAAAATCGTCGGCCATGGTGCACCAGCAACCACGGCGCGACTTCAACTTCGTCGGCCATGGCAACTTTTCTTGTAGTGCATGAAGAAACTCCATGCAAATGGATTTTTGGAGTCATTTGATTTTTGAATCATTTGGCGCTTGCAAATCTTTTCTAAAATGGAATGACTAAAATGCCGTTCATAGGCCAAGAGTTGAACGGGAAACTAACTTAGTGGAAACATACATTATGATGTATGTGGTTCACTGGGCATACTTGTGTGCCGGAGATTCTTCTACTTCATGAAAACTTCCAACAATGAATTGAGTATATATATGTGAATATATTGGATAAGGAAGAAGTTTGAAACATTTGAATGGATTCAAATAAATTTCAGCATGAAGTGGAAATCATCGTAATAGAAAAGTCAAATATCTATGATTGGATCATGGTGGAAATATTTGAATTACGAGTTTTAGCGAACATCTAAGAGAGTTATGAAATTGTTCTACAACCCACATTTCTTGGAGTATCATAATGATGATGGAGTATCCAAGAGATGTATCCAAAACTTGTTGGATTAATGATGAGATAATATAATTTGACGCCATTATATTTTTTGTGGATTATGCTTTAGAGACTACCGCTTGTACACTAAATAGAGCATCATCATGATCCATTGAAATGACACCATACGAGTTATGGCATGGGTATGAACCCTAATATACTATTTCTTAAATTTTGGTATGCATAGAATGAGTAAATGAGTTTACAACCAAAATCGGATGAATGTCTTTGTTGGTTATCCCAGAGAATTGATTGGAAATTCTTTCCACTATGAAGTAAAATCCAAAAGTGTTTGTTAATATTACTTGCTTATTTCCAAGAAATTGTTTTTTAGCGAAGTATTTGAGTGGGAGGACAATAGAACTTGATAAGGTTGATGAACCTGAGCATGATGATCAGAGTAGCGCAGCATCAGAAATAGGTTATGGAAGCGGCCACGATGATCATGGCTCCCATGACTACAAAGTGTTTTAGCCATGGAGATCGAAGTACCTATTGAATCTCGTAGGTTTGGTTTACTTTGTGATCAAATAAATGATTTGTGGACAAAGGATTGTTTTTTTTGAACAATGATAAATCAACTACATACAAAGAAGTTATGATGGGCCCTGACTCCATTAAAAATGGCTATGCGCCATGAAATCCAAGATAGGTGAATACTTTTTTAAAGTAAATGAATCTATGAGATTGATGGACTTGGATGACATATCCTTGAAGAAGCTCGACTTGTCGAAAAGTTCAAAGAGTTGACTACGATAAGATTAGATCTTCCGTAGCAATGCTTATAGTCTATGTGGATTATTCTAGTAATCGCTACATATTTCTTTTATGAGATATGTTAGTGATGTCTACGTTCCCCCTCCTTTCCTGTAGACAGTGTTGGGCCTCCAAGTGCAGAGGTTTGTAGAACAGCAGCAAGTTTTCCCTTAAGTGGATCACCCAAGGTTTATCGAACTCAGGGAGGAAGAGGTCAAAGATATCCCTCTCATGCAACCCTGCAACCACAAAGCAAGAAGTCTCTTGTGTCCTGTAACATCCCAAAAATTTAAAACAAAGAGACAATGAATTTCCTTTTTCCAAAAATGAGAGCCAACAAAAACTTTTATTAAATTCAGTTTGGTACCTAGTAAGCCTGCTTATATGTTGTGATATTGCACTGATTGTTTATTTATTGAATAGAACCTAATTCCAAAACCCTAAACCCTAACCTTCTCATAATAAAATAGTATCAAATAAGAAGGAACTAAAATAAAATAAAATATGTGGGCATATAACCCTAGCATGCAAATATGGACTAATGACATTCTTACTCTTCAAAATAGAGGTGAACCATTGTGATACTCCACTAAATCCTAAACCTCACCCCTCTTTTCACCATCCTAGTTAATATGAAATAAAAGGTATTAAATAAGAAAAAGGGACATATGTGCCTATGGCTATTTTCATACAACTTTACCCTAGATCTTTCCACCTTATATAGAGGATTGGAAAACTTTCATAAACCTTATCCAGTACTTCTCAAACCAATTCCAGGTTGAAACCAAAGAAAATAAAAAGAAATTAAACCTATGCATAGGAGCATATGTGGCACATAGCCATTTTTCCAAAACTTGACCTAAGCACCTCTACCTTGCCCAAATGGTTTGAAAACCTTACCAAACTCAAACTAACACTAAATCAACCATGAACCATGACCTTTGATCATAGATAAAGAAAATAAAATAAAAGATGAAATGCACATATGTGCATATGGCCAAAAATCCAAATGTAAGCCAAAGACCATCAAACTTGTTTCCATTGCTTGGATTGTTTTCTTATCTCATATTAAATCTCAACCACATCAAGGAGATCAAGAAAAACCAAATCAAATAGAAAATAAGAAGATTTTCCAATACACATATGTGGGTATGGCCATTTTTACAAATCTTGAACCTAGACCATTATGGCTTGCACCATTGGTTGTGTTTGGTTACTAACCACATATAAACACCTTTGGAATCAAGAAAAGTCAAATCAAATGGAGTGAAATCAAATAGGGAGAAAATCCCAATTTCACTCACATACACCTTATGCCCAATTTACAAATCTCCACCAAAGGCCACCATTGCTTGGTCCATGGTTTGTCAAACTCTTATATATAATAAACTAACACAATTGCATACTTGGATCAAGAATCAAACACAAGGAAATCAAGATTTCTTCATACATGTGATAATGGTCAAAATGGACTTTTATAAAATGTTCCCCCCTTTACCCCTCTGGTTTTCTCTATTCTTACACTAAACCTGGTAAACCAAAGCCATGTCATCCAAGACCATGTCAAGGTGAGCAACTTTCATGTTGACCACCATGGCCAGAGTTGACTAGGTTGACCAGTATGATTGTGACAAGTAGTAATGTTGAAACAAAGAGAAGATCATCTCACCTTTGCCATCTCACAAATCTTCACCAATTTGACCACCACCACCATCACTAGACTACAAATATTATATGAATTCAGCTCACCAAAACTCAAGCAAAATTTTGAAAATTTTCTTCATGCGGCCATTGTGTCGAACAGGTGGCATGCACCAATCTGCCAACCTCATACATTGTAAAAACCTTTGGACAATCGGCCACACCATCAACCCTAGGTCATCTCTGGTACTCCACTGACCTCTATGCACATTGCCAAGCACAATAGACAAGAATTGGTACACTGAGTCGTCACCATTTGATCAAAACAATCCATGCCGTGGCATGGCATGGACCCCCTCATGCCACCCCTCTCTCTGGTGCACTCTAACCTGCACGATCATGTCAACTCGCTTCCTCTCACTTCCCAGCAGCTGCTAGACACGCTCATTGACCCTCTGGTGCATCACACGTAACGGCACGAACGCGCCCAGACACGCCTGTGCACGCCAGAGCGTGCACAGACACGCGCCGGAGCACGCTCGGCCACGACGTCGACCCGCTCACCTGCGTCACCCCGTGCCCCTCTCTCTGCACCACCAGCTCCCCCACGTCACCCTCTACGCCATGGACATGGTTGCTGACCCGCGGGAACCCTGTGCTCGACGCCACCATCAGTGACCTCCGCCGGTACCCGTGACAGACATGACGACCGCCTGCTCGCGTCACTGCATGGTTTTCCTCGCCGTCAAGCTCTCCGTGCTCGCAAGGACGTCGCCAACCTTCCTGCGTCATCGCCCAGCTCACCCCTCCCCTGTAGCGACGTCGCCATGGACGACCTCATCCACCGAGCCGCAGACGTCCTCACAACTATAAATAGAGGCCACCCCCTTCTCAATTCTCCACACCACTCGCACTCTCTCATCTCAGAACCCCTCCTCGAGCTCTCTCTCTTCCCAATTTCACCGATAGCTAGCTAATTTCTCACCGGAGTACTGCGGAGCCGCCGCGGAAGAAGACGACGCTAGGAGCCACCCCTGGAGCCGCCGCTTGTACCAGAAGGATCGCCGTCGTCGACAACGTCGCTGCAGCACCTCGCCGACGATCGCCGGAGCTCCGGTGAGCCTCCGACCCCCTACTGCTCGCCGCCAGTAGCCGCGCCTCTCGTCACCGTCGACGATGAACCCGAGCCGTTGGATTCCCTTCTAATCCTGCGGCTCAGGTTAGACCTTGCCGGTTCGGCGTTTAAACGCCACTGACGTGTGGACCCCGGTGTCAGGCGGCCCGCTCGCCTCAGACGCAAGCTGGGCCGGCCCAACTCGTTCCCTCTCTCCCTGGCCCGTTTATTTTCCCGCCAAGCCCACAAAATTCAAACAAAGGAATTTCGAATTTAATTATTGTTTCTCAGATGCTGTTTTGAAAATTAAATAGAATAAAATCTACCAAACCAAATTGAATAAATTTTATATATTTGGAAACCTTGATAAATTATCTACAATACTACATTGGTCTCACCCTTGAATTGTTTGTATAAATAATGTGATAAAAATAACAAGGCAGGGCCTTTTTCAACTTCAAATAATTATTTAAAATCAACCCAAAATGCTTTTGGGTTGATTCCAACTCCTATAATTCACATTTCACTTATACTAATTGTTTCTGCAAAAATATGCCATGCTTACCTTGAATGATCATGGCCTAGTTTAATTAAAGGGCTTTATGGCTATTTCTAGTCAAGGATATTGTTCAAAACTATTAATGAATCTTATGGGAGTATTTCCCTCATTTAAATCTTGTCATGAACAAATCAAAATGAGGTAGAGACACTGATCATTTAGGTCTCATATGAATTGTTGATAATATTAAATCCTTACCATGTTAGAATTAAATGGTATGAGGTGCTACACCTCATTTAAATCACTAGTATGTGGTATTGAACTATATGAGGTGTAGCCTCTCATTTAAATGCTTACTCCAAGAGATTCAATGAGAATTGATGCCACATGTAGTAATAATACATAGGTTCTTATTTAAAAATATTCAATCATTTTCATAATAGTATTTAAATTGTTCAAAACTACTTATTAAATCATATGAGATGCTTTGGTCTCATTTAAATCTTGTCTCAACTAATTTAATATGAGGTAGAGACCATGGTCAATTAAAACTCATATTAAATTAGTTGATGATATTAAATCATTGCAAGGTGTTATTAAAATGGTATGAGGTGCTCACCTCATTTAAATCATTTTCTTAAATGATAAGTGTGAAGAGGTTGACTTGGGTCAACCTAGGTCACATCTTATTCATGAAGGAAATTAAATCTTAAATCATATTCAATGAGAGGAAATTATTTTCTCTCGGGAAATAAATAGAAACTCTAATTAATATTTATAACAAGAGGAAATTATTTTTCTTAAGAATAAAATTAAATCAACTCACCTAATAAGCATGTTGATTGATAACTTAGTAAGAGTAATTTATGTGTGTGCTTAGTCTAGTACTTAGGCCTTGTGTGGTAATTGTGTGTATTGTACTCGTATTTAGACGCTAGTACCGAGGAGTACACCGAGGAGGAGGAGGTCTACTTTGAAGAAGAAGAGAACTTTGATCACTACTCCAACCAAGGCAAGCTATTATTAATGCAAGCTAGCACTAATGCAAGCCATACTCTTGCAAACTAATACCCTTGCAAAGTGCAAAGCTCTCCAAGGGCAAAGCACCCCACCTTTTTCTTTCATGTTTACTAAGCCTATCCCAGTTTTATTACAAGTTTTACTTTCAAGTTTTATTACTTTATTCAATTAAAGTACTTTTTGATTCATGATTCACTTGGTCTAGAATAGAACAAGGTCATCAAAGTTATTCTATGGCAATCAAGCTAAGATAGCACCCCTCATGACTAGTTGCTAGTGCTAAATAAATAAAAGTGATTACTCTAGATGGGAACTTAGGAAATGAAATGACTTTGAAAACCTTGGAATGATGAGTCATTCTATTGAAAGATTTTGAAGGTGAATATGACTGGTGAATGACATGATGAATTTTACAAAAACTGATGGTTGGGTTCGGATGCGATACCATTCCAATTTTGCAAGTACCCCCACAATACCCGATATGGGTAGGGCTTAACTGGAAGTTTATGTATCTTAGTATGGGTTCCCTCTAAACAAGCGTCATCGGGGTTATGCCAAGGGCTGCCTCCAAAGAAATATGAAATGATGTGAAATGACGTGAATGAGGTGAACTGTCCGGCCCAAGCCCTGTGCAGTTCCCAGGCTGACTGTCTGTCTTCACTGGGAGGCCAAGCTCATGGGGAGAGGTGCCTATACTAGGGTATGTAAGTGAAAGGTTATGGTTGGTAGTCCGCACACGGAGTGTGATAAATCAGGGCCAGTTAACCCTGACGGATTATTGCAAATGTTGTGGCACAAGTGTACGACCTCCGCGAGTGTAGAATTATTCGAATAGCCGTGTCCACGGTTACGGACGATTGGAAAGGCCATACTTGTTCCGTCATCGGAACATTTTCAAAAATGTGACATGTGAAGGGTGACTTGTGAGTTGAACTTGAAATGGTGACTTTGACTTGAATCACAACGAGTTGTGGGAATGACACTAATGTTCCCACTTGAGCTAGTCTAGTGACTCAAGCATCTTTACTAAATGTTTATGAAATAAACCTGGCTTTATGCAAATAAACCTAGAGCTTAGCATCCCCCTTACCATAGTTGATAGTGCTTACATTAGTATTAGTTTGCGAGTACTTTAAAGTACTCATGGCTTTGTCCCTGGCTATTCAAATGGCCAGACTATGAAGGAGAACGACGATACGAGGAAGATGGACGAGCGGGACGTCTACGACAACTAGGATCACTCTCGACGTCAACGGTTGCTCGTGGAATAGATGGACCGCAACAGTTACTTCGCTTCCGCTATGTGTTTTGTAATAGGATCTCTAGATCCACTATGATGTATTAAGACTGGATCATGTGATCCCTCTATGTAAGACAATTATGTGATGTAATGAATGATGTGTTGTGATATCAATCTATTATGTCTCGCAAAAACAATATTCCTGGGATTGCGATGAATGGCATAATAGGCATCTGGACTTAAAAATCCGGGTGTTGACAAGTTGGTATCAGAGCCATTGTTGACCTTAGGAGACCCTAGTTAGAATGGACGTCCTAAAAAATTTAGTTCAAAAACAAATGAAGTAGATATTTATGAAAACTTATTCTCACTCTTATCCTTGAGATCTTTTCCCAAAATAAGAGATCCATACTCCATTTTTCCTTATAATCCTACATAAAATTTTGCACACTTGATCACTTCTCTAACTTAGTCATCTTAAATTTCTCACAGATGGAATACCAATGGGAATGCTATCAGCTTGGTCACGGAGGAGAACTGAAGTTCGAAAAGGATTTGAAGCAACTAGTGGAATATCTAGGACACCCGTATCCCGAGTTCTTCGGAACATCCTTCAATAATCAGTTGGGAGGACCACCTCGGTGGGAAGTTTCCGCTGATCTAGGAAGAAAGCTTGAAGCCCCGTTATGGGAAACCATATGGTTTTCTGTAACGGGAAACACCTGGAAGGAAGGACTAGACAAAGCTATGCAAGAAGCAATTTCCCGTCTGTGTGGACAAAATGAGGACAAGATCAAGAACACTCGCTTCATCTACTACCCAAGACACGACTCCATGGGAAGACCAATGACCATGCCCTCACCACAACCGAGAGATGAACCCCTATAAAGCCCCCCAGGACTTCAGGCAGTACAAAACCCGCAGGGATTTGGACAACGTCCTCGCCCTTCGCCAAGCACCTCAACAGTGAAGATGAAGAATTCCCCCTGAAGAGTAGTATCATTAGGGCACTATCGTAGGTGTGAGTTTGTATCAGGATCCCCCTTGTATCGTAGAGCGATGAATGGTTCTTCAAACCAACGGTGTGTTAGATTTTTAATGTGTGATGCTTGGTATGAATGAAAAAGTGTTGTTGGTTTTTACCCCCGCAACACTACTCAAAATTGTTATGAACCCTTTAAAAATTTAACCCAAAACAAACCCCTAGAAATTTCCCTCTTATCTTATCATCTATCTCAATCTTCAGATGGCCCCACCGAACCGCAACCAAGACACAATGATGCAGATGCTCCAGATGATGATGGAAGATCGCGAAGCCACGAGAGCTGAACGACAAGCCAACTTAGCTGCACTGCAACAGATAGCTCAGAACAATCAAGGCCACGGAAATCATGATCACCCAGGATCAAAGCTGAAGAACTTTCAAAACACCAACCCTCCGATGTTTAGTAAGACCGAAGAACCACTTGACGCAGATGACTGGCTCCAAACAATAGAGAACAACTTAGAAGTTGCGGGAGTAGAAGCCGCAGAGAAAGTACTGTTTGCCACCCATTACCTGTCAGGACCTGCAAGAGCCTGGTGGACGAGTGCCCGCGCAATGAATGCGGGGCAAATGATGACCTGGGAAGACTTCAAACTCAAGTTCAGCAAATATCATGTGCCCCAAGGACTGATCAAGAAAATGAGAGACGAGTTCCGCGAACTCAAACAAGGAAGGATGTCCGTGGTGGAATACCGCGACAGGTTTCTTACCCTGTCAAGGTACGCCCCGGATGAGACCGACACCAATGAAAAGAGGAAGGAAAGATTTCTGAACGGACTACACGACGAGATGCAAACTGTGTTAGTGAACATTCCGTTCACTGACCTCGAAGCCCTTGTGGACTCAGCCATACAGATGGAAGGAAAGCTGCATCAGGCCAATGAGAACCGCAAGCGCAGGATGATGAACCAGAGTGGACCCCACCAGACCCAGAGGCATCGCAACAACTCAACTGGAGGATTTGCCTCAAGATACAACAAGCCCCCTGCTCAGAATTATCGCCCCAACTACACCAACAACAACGGAGGACCCCCGAAGCCCGGAGGCAACCACAACAACCACAACAACAACAACAACAGCAACACCAACAACCCCAATAGTAACAACAACAACCCCAATACTGCCCCGAGGACTGGAAGCAACGCCACCCCCGTCACCCCGAAAGACAAGTCAACCGTGAACTGCTATGAATGTGGAGTTGTGGGTCACTACTCAAATGAGTGCCCCAAGAAGCTTGCCAGGATTGCCGCCAACACTGCTGCACCTGCCCAGCAACAACGCCGCTTCGCAGGTAGAAGGAACCAGAACAAAAATAACGGCCGCTTCTACCACATGATTGCAGCAGAAGCACAGGAAGCACCTCAGGCCATGCCAAGTATGTCTTCCTGTTAATCAAAAATTCTCAATCTCTCTTAGGAACCTAACTTTTCTTAAAATCTCGGGACGAGATTTGTTTAAGGGGGAAGGGTTTGTAACATCCCAAAAATTTAAAACAAAGAGACAATGAATTTCCTTTTTCCAAAAATGAGAACCAACAAAAACTTTTATTAAATTCAGTTTGGTACCTAGTAAGCCTGCTTATATGTTGTGATATTGCACTGATTGTTTATTTATTGAATAGAACCTAATTCCAAAACCCTAAACCCTAACCTTCTCATAATAAAATAGTATCAAATAAGAAGGAACTAAAATAAAATAAAATATGTGGGCATATAACCCTAGCATGCAAATATGGACTAATGACATTCTTACTCTTCAAAATAGAGGTGAACCATTGTGATACTCCACTAAATCCTAAACCTCACCCCTCTTTTCACCATCCTAGTTAATATGAAATAAAAGGTATTAAATAAGAAAAAGGGACATATGTGCCTATGGCTATTTTCATACAACTTTACCCTAGATCTTTCCACCTTATATAGAGGATTGGAAAACTTTCATAAACCTTATCCAGTACTTCTCAAACCAATTCCAGGTTGAAACCAAAGAAAATAAAAAGAAATTAAACCTATGCATAGGAGCATATGTGGCACATAGCCATTTTTCCAAAACTTGACCTAAGCACCTCTACCTTGCCCAAATGGTTTGAAAACCTTACCAAACTCAAACTAACACTAAATCAACCATGAACCATGACCTTTGATCATAGATAAAGAAAATAAAATAAAAAGATGAAATGCACATATGTGCATATGGCCAAAAATCCAAATGTAAGCCAAAGACCATCAAACTTGTTTCCATTGCTTGGATTGTTTTCTTATCTCATATTAAATCTCAACCACATCAAGGAGATCAAGAAAAACCAAATCAAATAGAAAATAAGAAGATTTTCCAATACACATATGTGGGTATGGCCATTTTTACAAATCTTGAACCTAGACCATTATGGCTTGCACCATTGGTTGTGTTTGGTTACTAACCACATATAAACACCTTTGGAATCAAGAAAAGTCAAATCAAATGGAGTGAAATCAAATAGGGAGAAAATCCCAATTTCACTCACATACACCTTATGCCCAATTTACAAATCTCCACCAAAGGCCACCATTGCTTGGTCCATGGTTTGTCAAACTCTTATATATAATAAACTAACACAATTGCATACTTGGATCAAGAATCAAACACAAGGAAATCAAGATTTCTTCATACATGTGATAATGGTCAAAATGGACTTTTATAAAATGTTCCCCCCTTTACCCCTCTGGTTTTCTCTATTCTTACACTAAACCTGGTAAACCAAAGCCATGTCATCCAAGATCATGTCAAGGTGAGCAACTTTCATGTTGACCACCATGGCCAGAGTTGACTAGGTTGACCAGTATGATTGTGACAAGTAGTAATGTTGAAACAAAGAGAAGATCATCTCACCTTTGCCATCTCACAAATCTTCACCAATTTGACCACCACCACCATCACTAGACTACAAATATTATATGAATTCAGCTCACCAAAACTCAAGCAAAATTTTGAAAATTTTCTTCATGCGGCCATTGTGTCGAACAGGTGGCATGCACCAATCTGCCAACCTCATACATTGTAAAAACCTTTGGACAATCGGCCACACCATCAACCCTAGGTCATCTCTGGTACTCCACTGACCTCTATGCACATTGCCAAGCACAATAGACAAGAATTGGTACACCGAGTCGTCACCATTTGATCAAAACAATCCATGCCGTGGCATGGCATGGACCCCTCATGCCACCCCTCTCTCGGTGCACTCTAACCCGCACGATCATGTCAACTCGCTTCCTCTCACTTCCCGGCGAGCTGCTAGACACGCTCATTGACCCTCCGGTGCATCACACGTAACGGCACGAACGCGCCCGGACACGCCCTGTGCACGCCAGAGCGTGCACAGACACGCGCCGGAGCACGCTCGGCCACGACGTCGACCCGCTCACCTGCGTCACCCCGTGCCCCTCTCTCTGCACCACCAGCTCCCCCACGTCACCCTCTACGCCATGGACATGGTTGCTGACCCGCGGGAACCCTGTGCTCGACGCCACCATCAGTGACCTCCGCCGGTACCCGTGACAGACATGACGACCGCCTGCTCGCGTCACTGCATGGTTTTCCTCGCCGTCAAGCTCTCCGTGCTCGCAAGGACGTCGCCAACCTTCCTGCGTCATCGCCCAGCTCACCCCTCCCCTATAGCGACGTCGCCATGGACGACCTCATCCACCGAGCCGCAGACGTCCTCACAACTATAAATAGAGGCCACCCCCTTCTCAATTCTCCACACCACTCGCACTCTCTCATCTCAGAACCCCTCCTCGAGCTCTCTCTCTTCCCAATTTCACCGATAGCTAGCTAATTTCTCACCGGAGTACTGCGGAGCCGCCGCGGAAGAAGACGACGCTAGGAGCCACCCCTGGAGCCGCCGCTTGTACCAGAAGGATCGCCGTCGTCGACAACGTCGCTGCAGCACCTCGCCGACGATCGCCGGAGCTCCGGTGAGCCTCCGACCCCCTACTGCTCGCCGCCAGTAGCCGCGCCTCTCGTCGCCGTCGACGATGAACCCGAGCCGTTGGATTCCCTTCTAATCCTGCGGCTCAGGTTAGACCTTGCCGGTTCGGCGTTTAAACGCCACTGACGTGTGGACCCCGGTGTCAGGCGGCCCGCTCGCCTCAGACGCAAGCTGGGCCGGCCCAACTCGTTCCCTCTCTCCCTGGCCCGTTTATTTTCCCGCCAAGCCCACAAAATTCAAACAAAGGAATTTCGAATTTAATTATTGTTTCTCAGATGCTGTTTTGAAAATTAAATAGAATAAAATCTACCAAACCAAATTGAATAAATTTTATATATTTGGAAACCTTGATAAATTATCTACAATACTACATTGGTCTCACCCTTGAATTGTTTGTATAAATAATGTGATAAAAATAACAAGGCAGGGCCTTTTTCAACTTCAAATAATTATTTAAAATCAACCCAAAATGCTTTTGGGTTGATTCCAACTCCTATAATTCACATTTCACTTATACTAATTGTTTCTGCAAAAATATGCCATGCTTACCTTGAATGATCATGGCCTAGTTTAATTAAAGGGCTTTATGGCTATTTCTAGTCAAGGATATTGTTCAAAACTATTAATGAATCTTATGGGAGTATTTCCCTCATTTAAATCTTGTCATGAACAAATCAAAATGAGGTAGAGACACTGATCATTTAGGTCTCATATGAATTGTTGATAATATTAAATCCTTACCATGTTAGAATTAAATGGTATGAGGTGCTACACCTCATTTAAATCACTAGTATGTGGTATTGAACTATATGAGGTGTAGCCTCTCATTTAAATGCTTACTCCAAGAGATTCAATGAGAATTGATGCCACATGTAGTAATAATACATAGGTTCTTATTTAAAAATATTCAATCATTTTCATAATAGTATTTAAATTGTTCAAAACTACTTATTAAATCATATGAGATGCTTTGGTCTCATTTAAATCTTGTCTCAACTAATTTAATATGAGGTAGAGACCATGGTCAATTAAAACTCATATTAAATTAGTTGATGATATTAAATCATTGCAAGGTGTTATTAAAATGGTATGAGGTGCTCACCTCATTTAAATCATTTTCTTAAATGATAAGTGTGAAGAGGTTGACTTGGGTCAACCTAGGTCACATCTTATTCATGAAGGAAATTAAATCTTAAATCATATTCAATGAGAGGAAATTATTTTCTCTCGGGAAATAAATAGAAACTCTAATTAATATTTATAACAAGAGGAAATTATTTTTCTTAAGAATAAAATTAAATCAACTCACCTAATAAGCATGTTGATTGATAACTTAGTAAGAGTAATTTATGTGTGTGCTTAGTCTAGTACTTAGGCCTTGTGTGGTAATTGTGTGTATTGTACTCGTATTTAGACGCTAGTACCGAGGAGTACACCGAGGAGGAGGAGGTCTACTTTGAAGAAGAAGAGAACTTTGATCACTACTCCAACCAAGGCAAGCTATTATTAATGCAAGCTAGCACTAATGCAAGCCATACTCTTGCAAACTAATACCCTTGCAAAGTGCAAAGCTCTCCAAGGGCAAAGCACCCCACCTTTTTCTTTCATGTTTACTAAGCCTATCCCAGTTTTATTACAAGTTTTACTTTCAAGTTTTATTACTTTATTCAATTAAAGTACTTTTTGATTCATGATTCACTTGGTCTAGAATAGAACAAGGTCATCAAAGTTATTCTATGGCAATCAAGCTAAGATAGCACCCCTCATGACTAGTTGCTAGTGCTAAATAAATAAAAGTGATTACTCTAGATGGGAACTTAGGAAATGAAATGACTTTGAAAACCTTGGAATGATGAGTCATTCTATTGAAAGATTTTGAAGGTGAATATGACTGGTGAATGACATGATGAATTTTACAAAAACTGATGGTTGGGTTCGGATGCGATACCATTCCAATTTTGCAAGTACCCCCACAATACCTGATATGGGTAGGGCTTAACTGGAAGTTTATGTATCTTGGTATGGGTTCCCTCTAAACAAGCGTCATCGGGGTTATGCCAAGGGCTGCCTCCAAAGAAATATGAAATGATGTGAAATGACGTGAATGAGGTGAATCTGTCCGGCCCAAGCCCCGTGCGGTTCCCAGTGCGATCGTCTGTCTTCACCTGGGAGGCCAAGCTCATGGGGAGAGGTGCCTATACCGGGGTATGTAAGTGAAAGGTTATGGTTGGTAGTCCGCACACGGAGTGTGATAAATCGGGGCCGATTAACCACGACGGATTATTGCAAATGTTGTGGCACAAGTGTACGACCTCTGCAGAGTGTAGAATTATTCGAATAGCCGTGTCCACGGTTACGGACGATTGGAAAGGCCATACTGTTCCGTCATCAGAACATTTTCAAAAATGTGACATGTGAAGGGTGACTTGTGAGTTGAACTTGAAATGGTGACTTTGACTTGAATCACAACAGAGTTGTGGGAATGACACTAATGTTCCCACTTGAGCTAGTCTAGTGACTCAAGCATCTTTACTAAATGTTTATGAAATAAACCTGGCTTTATGCAAATAAACCTAGAGCTTAGCATCCCCCTTACCATAGTTGATAGTGCTTACATTAGTATTAGTTTGCGAGTACTTTAAAGTACTCATGGCTTTGTCCCTGGCTATTCAAATGGCCGGACTATGAAGGAGAACAACGAGTACGAGGAAGATGGACAGCAGGACGTCTACGACAACTAGGATCACTCCGACGTCAACGAGTTGCTCGTGGAATAGATGGACCGCAACGGTTACTTCGCTTCCGCTATGTGTTTTGTAATAGGATCTCTAGATCCACTATGATGTATTAAGACTGGATCATGTGATCCCTCTATGTAAGACAATTATGTGATGTAATGAATGATGTGTTGTGATATCAATCTATTATGTCTCGCAAAAACAATATTCCTGGGATTGCGATGAATGGCATAATAGGCATCTGGACTTAAAAATCCGGGTGTTGACATGTCCCCAACACACCTAATAGGTGCACTAGTTCGGCGAAGAGATAGTGAAATACAGGTGGTATGAATATATATGAGCAGTAGCAACGGTGCCAGAAAATAGCTTGCTGGCGTGTAGTTGATGGTGGTAGTATTGCAGCAGTAGTAACACGATAAAACAAGTAAACAAGCAGTAGTAACTCAGCGAGTATTTAGGAACAAGGCCTAGGGATTACACTTTCACTAGTGGACACTCTCAACATTGATCACATAACAGAATAGATAAATGCATACTCTACACTCTTGTTGGATGATGAACACATTGCGTAGGATTACACGAACCCTCAATGCCGGAGTTAACAAGCTCCACAATAATGCTCATGTTTAAGTAACCTTAAGTGTAAGATAGATCAAAACGACTAAACCAAGTACTAGCATAGCATGCACACTTGTCACCTTCATGCATATGTAGGAGGAATAGATCACATCAATATTATCATAGCAATAGTTAACTTCGCAATCTACAAGAGATCATGATCATAGCATAAACCAAGTACTAACACGGTGCACGCATCTGTCACCTTTGCACACATGCGGGAGGAATAAAACTACTTTAATAACACCTCACTAGAGTAGCACATAGATAAATTGTGATACAAACACATTGCAATCATCAAGAGATATAAATAAGCACTTCACTACGCTCTTCAACGAGTGAATAAGTACATCGTGAAATATAGCCTAAGAGACCCACACGGTGCACACACTCGTCACCTTTACACACGTGGGACAAGGAGTCTCCGGAGATCACATAAGTAAAACCCACTTGACTAGCATAATGACATCTAGATTACAAGCATCATCATATGAATCTCAATCATGTAAGGCAGCTCATGAGATTATTGTATTGAGGTACATAGGAGAGAGATTAACCACATAGCTACCGGTACAGCCCCGAGCCTCGATGGAGAACTACTCCCTCCTCATGGGAGCAGCGGCGGTGATGAAGATGGCGGTGGAGATGGCAGCGGTGTCGATGGAGAAGCCTTCCGGGGCACTTCCCCGCTCCGGCAGGGTGCCGGAGCGGAGACTCCTGTCCCCGGATCTTGGCTTCACGATGGCGGCGGCTCTGGAACTTTTCTCGTATCGTGGCTTCCTCTCGTAAGGGTTTTCGATGCAGGGGCTTTAAATAGGCGAAGAGGCGGCGCAGGAGGGTCAACGAGGCGACGACACCATAGGGTGGCGCGGGCCCAGCCTTGGCCGCGCCACCATGTCATCTGGGGCCCACAGGGCCCCCCCTCTGGCGGCTCTCGGGTGTTCTGGATGCTTCCGGGCAAAATAGGAACCTGGGCGTTGATTTCGTCCAATTCCGAGAATATTTCGTTACTAGGATTTCTGAAACCAAAAACAGCAGAAAACGGAACCGGCACTTCGGCATCTTGTTAATAGGTTAGTTCCGGAAAATGCGTAAATACGACATATAATGTGCATAAAACATGTAGGTATCATCAATAAAGTAGCATGGAACATAAGAAATTATCGATACGTTGGAGACGTATCAGCATCCCTAAGCTTAGTTACTGCTCGTCCCGAGCAGGTAAAACGATAACAAAGATAATTTCGAAGTGACATGCCATCATAATCTTGATCATACTATTTGTAAACATATGTAATGAATGCAGCGATCAAAGCAAAGGTAATGACATGAGTAAACAACTGAATCATAAAGCAAAGACTTTTCATGAATAGTACTTCAAGACAAGCATCAATAAGTCTTGCATAAGAGTTAACTCATAAAGCAATAAATCAAAGTAAAGGTGTTGAAGCAACACAAAGGAAGATTAAATTTCAGCGGTTGCTTTCAACTTATAACATGTATATCTCATGGATATTGTCAACATAAAGTAATATAACAAGTGCAATATGCAAGTATGTAGGAATCAATGCACAGTTCACACAAGTGTTTGCTTCTTGAGATGGAGAGAAATAGGTGAACCGACTCAACAATAAAAGTAAAAGAATGACCCTTCGCAGAGGGAAGCATTGATTGCTATATTTGTGCTAGATCTTTGGTTTTGAAAACATATAGAGAGCATAAAAAGTAAAATTTTGAGAGGTGTTTGTTGTTGTCAACGAATGGTAGTGGGTACTCTAACCCCCTTGCCAGACAAACCTTCAAAGAGCGGCTCCCATTTTATTTTATTTTTGGGTGGCACTCCTTCCAACCTTTCTTTCACAAACCATGGCTAACCGAATCCTCGGGTGCCCGCCAACAATCTCATACCATGAAGGAGTGCCTTTTTATTTTAGTTTTATTATGATGACACTCCTCCCCACCTTTGCTTTCTCAAGCCATGGCTAACCGAATCCTTCGGGTGCCGTCCAACAATCACATACCATGGAGGAGTGTCCATTTTTGTTAATTAATTTGGGACTGGGAATCCCATTGCCAGCTCTTTTTGCAAAATTATTGGATAAGCGGATGAAGCCACTAGTCCATTGGTGAAAGTTGCCCAACAAGATTGAAAGATAAACACCACATACTTCATCATGAGCTATAAAACATTGACACAAATCAGAGGTGATAAATTTTGAATGGTTTAAAGATAGCACTCAAGCAATTTACTTTGGAATGGCGGAGAAATACCATGTAGTAGGTAGGTATGGTGGACACAAATGGCATAGTGGTTGGCTCAAGGATTTGGATGCATGAGAAGTATTCCCTCTCGATACAAGGTTTAGGCTAGCAAGGTTTATTTGAAACAAACACAAGGATGAACCGGTGCAGCAAAACTCACATAAAAGACATATTGTAAACATTATAAGACTCTACACCGTCTTCCTTGTTGTTCAAAACTCAATACTAGAAATTATCTAGACCTTAGAGAGACCAATTATGCAAACCAAATTTTAGCATGCTCTATGTATTTCTTCACTAATAGGTGCAAAGCATATGATGCAAGAGCTTAAACATGAGCACAACAATCGCCAAGTATCACATTATCCAAGACATTTTACCAATTACTACATGTAGCATTTTTCAATTGCAACCATATAACAATTTAACGAAGAGGAAACTTCGCCATGAATATTATGAGCTAAGAACACATGTGTTCATACGAACCAGCGGAGCGTGTCTCTCTCCCACACAAGGATGAACTTATTCAGAGAACTAAGATAACAAAACAAAAACAAAAATAAAAGCACACAGACGCTCCAAGTAAAGTACATAGGATGTGACCGAATAAAAATATAGTTTCACTAGAAGAAACCTGATAAGTTGTCGATGAAGAAGGGGATGCCTTGGGCATCCCCAAGCTTAGATGCTTGAGTCTTCTTAAAATATGCAGGGATGAACCACCGGGGCATCCCCAAGCTTAGACCTTTCACTCTTCTCGATCACATTATATCACCCTCTTCTATTGACCCTTGAAAACTTCCTTCACACCAAACTTCAAGCAAACTCATTAGAGGGTTAGTGCATAATCAAAAATTCACATGTTCAGAGGTGACACAATCATTCTTAACACTTCTGGACATTGCACAAAACTTCTGAAAGTTAATGGAACAAAGAAAGTCATTCAACTTAACAAAAGCGGCAATGCGAAATAAAAGGCAGAATCTGTCAAAAACAGAACAGTCCGTAAAGACGAATTTAAAGCTGGCACCAGACTTGCTCAAATGGAAAAACTCAAAACTAATGAAAGTTGCGTACATATCTGAGGATCACGCTCGTAAATTGGCAGATTTTTTCGAATTTTTTACAGAGAACTGTGCCCAGATTCGTGACAGACAGCAATGCTGTTTCTGCGCAGCAATCCCAAATATAACATCAACTTTGACATAGAAACTTTACTTGGCACAAAAACATGATAAGGAGAGGTTGCTACAGTAGTAAACAACTTCCAAGACACAAATATAAAACAAAGTACTGTAGCAAAATAACACATGGGTTATCTCCCAAGAAGTTCTTTCTTTATAGCCATTAAGATGGGCTCAGCAGTTTTGATGATGCACTCGCAAGAAATAGAAGTTGAAGCAAAAGAGAGCATCAAGAGGAAAATTCAAAACACATTTAAGTCTAACATGCTTCCTATGCATAGGAATCTTGTAAATAAACAAGTTCATGAAGAGCAAAGTAACAAGCATAGGAAGATAAAACAAGTGTAGCTTCAAAAATTTCAGCACATAGAGAGGTGTTTTAGTAACATGAAAATTTTTACAACCATATTTTCCTCTCTCATAATAACTTTCAGTAGCATCATGAGCAAACTCAACAATATAACTATCACTTAAAGCATTCTTATCATGAGTCTCATGCATAAAATAATTACTACTTCCAACATAAGCATAGTCATTCTTATTAATTGTAGTGGGAGCAAATTCAACAAAGTAGCTATCAAATATAGGAGGTATATTGTAATCATAATCAAATTTATCCTCCATAACAGGTGGTAACAAAAGACTACTATCATTATAATCATCATAAATGGGAGGCAAAGTATCATCAAAGTAAATTTTCTCCTCAATGCTTGGGGGATTAAAAATATCATGCTCATCAAAACCAGCTTCCCCAAGCTTAGAATTTTCCATAGCATTAGCAACAATGGTGTTCAAAGCATTCATAGTAATAACATTCCCATTAGTATGCATATAAAGTTCCATGGGTTTCTTAATTCTTTCTTCAAACACATCATGTCCTAATTCAAGATAAAGTTCATAAAGATCTCTCATATTTTTGTTGTTTTCCATTATGCCTAACTAGTGTAAACAAGAAACCAAATGTCGCAATTGCAGAGTCTAAAGGAAATAGCTTTGAGTACTTACAACGGCGCCGGAAAATAGCTTAGTAGCCGAGGTCCGGAGTGTGAGTACCTTTTACCTTTCCTCCCGGCAACGGCGCCGTAAAATTGCTTGATGTCTACGTTCCCCTCCTTTCCCGTAGACAGTGTTGGGCCTCCAAGTGCAGAGGTTTGTAGAACAGCAGCAAGTTTTCCCTTAAGTGGATCACCCAAGGTTTATCGAACTCGGGGAGGAAGAGGTCAAAGATATCCCTCTCATGCAACCCCGCAACCACAAAGCAAGAAGTCTCTTGTGTCCCCAACACACCTAATAGGTGCACTAGTTCGGCGAAGAGATAGTGAAATACAGGTGGTATGAATATATATGAGCAGTAGCAACGGTGCCGGAAAATAGCTTGCTGGCGTGTAGTTGATGGTGGTAGTATTGCAGCAGTAGTAACACAAGTAAAACAAGTAAACAAGCGAGTAGTAACTCAGCAGTATTTAGGAACAAGGCCTAGGGATTACACTTTCACTAGTGGACACTCTCAACATTGATCACATAACAGAATAGATAAATGCATACTCTACACTCTTGTTGGATGATGAACACATTGCGTAGGATTACACGAACCCTCAATGCCGGAGTTAACAAGCTCCACAATAATGCTCATGTTTAAGTAACCTTAAGTGTAAGATAGATCAAAACGACTAAACCAAGTACTAGCATAGCATGCACACTCGTCACCTTCATGCATATGTAGGAGGAATAGATCACATCAATATTATCATAGCAATAGTTAACTTCGCAATCTACAAGAGATCATGATCATAGCATAAACCAAGTACTAACACGGTGCACGCACTGTCACCTTTGCACACATGCAGGAGGAATAAAACTACTTTAATAACACCTCACTAGAGTAGCACATAGATAAATTGTGATACAAACACATTGCAATCATCAAGAGATATAAATAAGCACTTCACTACGCTCTTCAACAGTGAATAAGTACATCGTGAAATATAGCCTAAGAGACCCACACGGTGCACACACTGTCACCTTTACACACGTGGGACAAGGAGTCTCCGGAGATCACATAAGTAAAACCCACTTGACTAGCATAATGACATCTAGATTACAAGCATCATCATATGAATCTCAATCATGTAAGGCAGCTCATGAGATTATTGTATTGAGGTACATAGGAGAGAGATTAACCACATAGCTACCGGTACAGCCCCGAGCCTCGATGGAGAACTACTCCCTCCTCATGGGAGCAGCAGCGGTGATGAAGATGGCGGTGGAGATGGCAGCGGTGTCGATGGAGAAGCCTTCCGGGGCACTTCCCCGCTCCGGCAGGGTGCCGGAGCAGAGACTCCTGTCCCCGGATCTTGGCTTCGCGATGGCGGCGGCTCCGGAACTTTTCTCGTATCGTGGCTTCCTCCGTAAGGGTTTTCGATGCGGGGGCTTTATATAGGCGAAGAGGCGGCGCAGGAGGGTCAACGAGGCGACGACACCATAGGGTGGCGCGGGCCCAGCCCCGGCCGCGCCACCATGTCATCCGGGTCCCACAGGGCCCCCTCCGGCGGCTCTCGGGTGTTCCGGATGCTTCCGGGCAAAATAGGAACCCGGGCGTTGATTTCGTCCAATTCCGAGAATATTTCGTTACTAGGATTTCTGAAACCAAAAACAGCAGAAAACAGGAACTGGCACTTCGGCATCTTGTTAATAGGTTAGTTCCAGAAAATGCGTAAATAAGACATATAATGTGCATAAAACATGTAGGTATCATCAATAAAGTAGCATGGAACATAAGAAATTATCGATACGTTGGAGACGTATCAGTTAGTAGGATGACAAAATATATTACTTAACAGAAGTGTGTATTAAAGGTGTATACAAGATACAACCAAGAGTTTTGATAGTCCGTAGAATACTAGATAGGAATACGAACTTCAATTGGATGAAGTGAGTATTGCGGAGTTGGAATCTTCACCGGATGAAATAGTCAAAGAGTTTTTGATTTCATCAGAAACGATGAAGATGCTTGCATTTGAAAGAAATTAAGTGGGAGCGCTGAGACATATTTGTAATAATTTATGTAGCTGACATATCGTTGATTATAAATATTGTAATTATATAATTGATTAAAAGGTTTCATTGAGAATTAGCTTCAATGAAAGGATATAGACTGAAACATATTTAGTGTCAAGATCTATGAAGATAGATTGAAACACATAATAAGTTTAAGTCAAAGTACATAGAATGAATATTGAAGTAGTTCAATATAAAAATACAAAGAAGGTGTTCTTTTCATGTGAAGTTTTAACAAGACTTGAGTGTATATGACACTCAATGAGTAAAACACATGAGTGATTATAGATCACAAATAATATGTACACAATCAGATGTCCTGTGCTCTAAAAGTGTTATGAGCATATACCAGAATGATTCATGTGATGATCATTGGACGATAGTAAGAATATCCTTGAGTACTTTAGAAGAACCAAGGATATATATATAGTTTTGTATGGGGTAATGACAAACAAATCGCTGTAAATTATAGCACCGATATTAGTTTGGTCACATATGAAAATGAATTTCAAATCTCAATTAGGCTAAGTGTTGTTTAAAAGGTAGCACAATGCTAGATTTAGAAGAGTTCTAAATATTGTGACGGATTCTACAAACGAAGGCAGATTTAGTCATTGTTTTGACAATGACTAAGGATGTTAAGTCGAAAAGTTCTTTGAGAACTTGGTGTAGTTTCGATAGTGTCAGAACTTTGAAGCTATATTGTGTGTGGTAATATTAGTGACATATTTCAGACTGCGGAATTAAGGTTCTACCAGAAGACCAAACATATTTAATGCCGACTCATTTGAAAAATGAGTGATGCGTTGAGACGCAAATGAATTGCAAAATACATACGTTTCTGAGCGTGTCAGATCCGTTGACTAAAACCTCTCTGATACGCGTAGATGCACACGTCCGTTGGGAACCCCAAGTGGAAGGTATGATGCGTATAGAAGCAAGTTTCCCTTAGTATGAAACCAAGGTTATCGAACCAGTAGGAGCCAAGAAGCACGTGAAGGTTGTTGGTGGAGGAATGTAGTGCGGCGCAACACAAGTGAAACCGGCGCCAACGTGGAACCTGCACAACACAATCAAAGTACTTTGCCCCAACGTAACAGTGAGGTTGTCAATCTCACCGGCTTGCTGAAAACAAAGGATTAAGCGTATCGAGTGGAAGACGGTGTTTGTTTGCAAAGAACAGTAAAAACAGTAGAATGTATTCAGATGTAAAAGAATGGACCGGGGTCCACAGTTTACTAGACGTGTCTGTCCAATAAGATAACTAACATGCTGGGTGAACAAATTACAGGCGGGCAATTGACAAATAAAGATTCAATACATATCAATGATGCATGCATCTATGCCTAAATAATCCACCTTCAGGTTATCATCCGAACCCCTTCCGGTATTAAGTTGTAAACAACAGATAATTGCATTAAGTATGGTGCGTAATGTAATCAACACAAATATCCTTAGATAAAGCATCAATGTTTTATCCCTAGTAGCAACAAGACATCCACAACCTTAGAACTTTCCGTCATCGTCCCAGATTAAATGGAGGCATGAACCCACTATCAAGCATAATTACTCCCTCTTGGAGTTACAAGTATCAACTTGGCCAGGGCCTCTACTAGCAACGGAGAGCATGCAAGAACATAAACAACACATATATGATAGATTGATAATCAACTTAACATAATATTCTATATTCGTCGGATCCCGCCAAACACAACATGTATCATTACAAATAGATGATCTTGATCATGTTAGGCAGCTCACAAGATCTAAAACAATGATAGCACAAGCGGAGAAGACAACCATCTAGCTACTGCTATGGACCCATAGTCCAAGGATGAACTACTCACGCATCAATCCGGAGGCGGGCATGATGATGTAGAGCCCCTCCAGTGATGATTCCCCTCTCCGGCAGGGTGCCGGAGGCGATCTCCTGAATCCCCCGAGATGGGATTCGCGACGGCGGCGTCTCTGGAAGGTTTTCCGTATCGTGGCTCTCGGTACAGGGGGTTTCGCGACGGAGGCTTTAAGTAGGCGGAAGGGTAGGTCAAGGGGCGACGCGAGGGGCCCAGACAACAGGGCCATGCGGCCAGGGCCAGGGCCGCGCCGCCCTGGTGTCTGGCCACCTCGTGGCCCCACTTCGTCTCCCTTTCGGTCTTCTGGAAGCTTCGTGTAAAAATAGGCCCCTGGGCGTTGATTTCGTCCAATTCCGAGAATATTTCCTTACTAGGATTTCTGAAACCAAAAACAGCAGAAAACAGCAACTGACACTTCGGCATCTTGTTATTAGGTTAGTGCCGGAAAATGTATAATAATGATGTAAAGTATGTATAAAACATTTAAGTATTGTAATAAAAGTAGCATGGAACATAAGAAATTATAGATACGTTTGCGACGTATCAAGCATCCCCAAGCTTAGTTCCTACTCGTCCTCGAGTAGGTAAACGATAACACAAATAACTTCGAAGTGACATGCTACCAACATAATCTTGATCAACATTATTGTAAAGCATATGAGATGAATGGAGTGATCTGAACAAAAGATTGCTAACAAAGATAATGACTAAGCAAATGAATCATATAGCAAAACTTTTCATGAATAGTACTTTCAAGACAAGTATCAATAAGAGTTGCATAAGAACTAACTCATAAGCAATAAATTCTAAGTAGAATGCATTGAAGCAACACAAAGGATGATTAAGTTTCAGCGAATGCTTTCAACTTGTAACATGTATATCTCATGGATATTTGTCAACATAGAGTAATATAACAAGTGCAATAAGTAAACATGTAAGAATCAATGCACACAAGTTAATACAAGTGTTTGCTTCTAAGATAGAAAGAAGTGGGTAAACCGACTCAACATAAAGTAAAAGAATGGCCCTTCGCGAGAGGAAGCATGGATTACTATTTTTGTGCTAGAGCTTTTGTTTTGAAAACATAGAAACAATTTTGTCAACGGTAGTAATAATTCATATGTGCTATGCATAATACTTCCTACAAGTTGCATGTCTCATGCATAGAGTACTAATAGTGCTCGCACCTTGTCCTACTTAGCTCGGAAACACGGATTATCATCACATGACATATGCTTCAACCAAGTGTCACAAAGGGGTACCTCTATGCCGCCCGTACAAGTGTCTAAGGAGAAAGCACGCATTGGATTTCTCGCTTTTGATTATTCTCAACTTAGACATCCATACCGGGACAACATAGACAACAGATAATGGACTCCTCTTTTAATGCTTAAGCATTCAACAATAGTTAATATTCTCATAAGAGATTGAGGTTGTATGTCCAAACTGAAACTTCCACCATGATACATGGCTTTAGTTAGCGGCCCAATGTTCTTCTCTAACACATGCATACTCAAACCTTTTGATCATAAAGTCCACTTAATTCAGACAAGACGAACATGCATAGCATCTCACATGATATCCAACAAAGATAAAGTTGATGGCGTCCCCAGAAAACATGGTTACCGCTCGACAAGCAACTTATAAGAATTAAGACACATAACTACATATTCATCACCACAATAGTTTTTAAGCTATTTGTCCCATGAGCTATATATTGTAAAGGTAGAGGAATGAAATTTTAAAGGTAGCACTCAAGTAATTTACTTTGGAATGGCAGAAAAATACCACATAGTAGGTAGATATGGTGGACACAAATGGCATGGGTTTTGGCTCAAGGTGTTTGGATGCACGAGAAGCATTTCCTCTCAGTACAAGGTTTGGGCTAGCAAGGTTGTTTGAAGCAAACACAAGTATGAACATGTACAGCAAAACTCACACAAGAACATATTGCAAGCATTATAAGGCTCTACACTGTCTTCCTTGTTGTTCAAACACTTTACCCGAAAATATCTAGACTTAGAGAGAACAATCATGCAAACCAAATTAAACAAGCTCTACAGTAGTTCTTCATTAATAGATTAAACTACATGATGCAAGAGCTTAAACATGATCTATGAGAGCTCAAACAATTGCCAAATTGCCAAACCATATGCAGCATTTTCCAATTCCAACCAAATAGCAATTTAACGAAGCAATTAGACTTCGCCATGAACATTAAAGCACAATTAAGAACACAAGTGTTCCATATGAAAAAGCGGAGCGTAATATATCCAATATAAGAATGGTGGGATCCAACTTTATTCAAACCAAAACAAAAATAAAAACAAACCGACGCTCCAAGTAAAGAACATAGGATGTGATGGAATAAAAATATAGTTTCACTAGAAGTGACCTGATAATGTTGTCGATCAAGAAGGGGATGCCTTGGGAATCCCCAAGCTTAGATGCTTGAGTCTTCTTAAAATATGCAGGGATGAACCACCGGGGCATCCCCAAGCTTAGACCTTTCACTCTTCTTGATCATAGTATATCATCCTCTTCTCTTGACCCTTGAAAATTTCCTTCACACAAACTTCAAGCAAACTCATTAGAGGGTTAGTGCATAACCAAAAATTCACATATTCAGAGGTGACACAATCATTCTTAACACTTCTGGACATTGCACAAAGCTTCTGAAAGTTAATGGAATAAAGAAACTCATTCAACATAGCAAAAGCGGCAATGCGAAATAAAAGACAGAATCTGTCAAAAACAGAACAGTCCGTAAAGATGTATCTGGAAGGGGCACTTAACTTGCTCAAATGGAAAAACTCAAAAATAATGAAAGTTGCGTACATATCTGAGGATCATGACCGTAAATTTGCAGATTTTTTAGATTTTTTTACAGAGACTTCTGCGATAATTCGTGACAGACAGCAATGCTATTTCTGCGCAGCGATCCCAAATATAGCATCAACTTTAACATAAAAACTTTACTTGGCACAAAAACATGATAAGGAGAGGTTGCTACAGTAGTAAACAACTTCCAAGACTCAACAATACAGTAAATAAAATAAAACTTGGGTTATCTCCCAAGAAGTGCTTTTCTTTAACGCCTTTCAGCTAGGCGCAAAAAGTGCAAATCAAGTAACATCAAGAGATGGAGCATCAACATTCTCTCCAGGGGTGTTGGAAGTTTCTTCCACAATGCATGTTATCTTATCTATGTAAGTTTCAGAGGCCCCCTTTTCATTACTCTTAGGCTTGCTATTCTCATCAAACAAATTTTCAGGAACAAGCCAAGCATAGTTATTTTCCAAAGCTTCATACATCCCTAGGAGCTTACTAGGTATTGGCGCCTTAATTTCTCTACCATCATTAACATTATTAGGATACTTAATTCTATCCATATCCATATTTTCAAGGGTACTAGCAAAGTTGGTGTAAGAACCAAGCATTTTATATTTAGTAAAGACTTTTCTAGCCTCTCTTGCTACACCACCAAATTCTTTTAGAAGAGTTTCTAAGACAAAATCTTTCTTTTCTCCTTCCTCCATATCAGAGAGTGTAAGAAACATATGCTGAATTATAGGATTAAGATTATCAAATTTAATTTCCAACATGTGTACTAGAGAAGAAACAGCAATTTCATAAGTAGGAGCAAGTTCTACCAAGTGTCTATCTTCAAAATCTTCAGCTATACTAACATGAGTGAAAAAATCTTCTATATTATCTCTTCCAATTATAGACCCTCGGCGTACCGGTATGTCTTTTAGAGTGTACTTAGGAGGAAACATGATGAAGTAAACAAAAAAGTAAACTAAACAAGTAAAGTAGAGACAAGTAACTAATTTTTTTTGTGTTTTTGATATAGAGAACAAGACAGTAAATAAAGTAAAGCTAGCAACTAATTTTTTTTGTGTTTTGTTTAAGTGCAGCAAAAAAAGTAGTAAATAAAATAAAGCAAGACAAAAAACAAAGTAAAGAGATTGGAAGTGGAGACTCCCCTTGCAGCGTGTCTTGATCTCCCCGGCAACGGCGCCAGAAATTTATGCTTGTTACGCGTAGATGCACACGTCCGTTGGGAACCCCAAGTGGAAGGTATGATGCGTATAGAAGCAAGTTTCCCTCAGTATGAAACCAAGGTTATCGAACCAGTAGGAGCCAAGAAGCACGTGAAGTTTGTTGGTGGAGGAATGTAGTGCGGCGCAACATCAGTGAAACCGGCGCCAACGTGGAACCTGCACAACACAATCAAAGTACTTTGCCCCAACGTAACAGATGAGGTTGTCAATCTCACCGGCTTGCCGAGAACAAAGGATTAAGCGTATCGAGTGGAAGATGGTGTTTGTTTGTAAAGAACAAGTAAAAACGAGTAGAATGTATTCAGATGTAAAAGAATGGACCGGGGTCCACAGTTCACTAGAGGTGTCTCTCCAATAAGATAACTAACATGCTCGGGTGAACAAATTACAAGCGGGCAATTGACAAATAAAGATTCAATACATATCAACGATGATTACTATGTGATTTAATCAGGGCATTACGACAAAGTACATAGACCGCTATCCAGGCATGCATCTATGCCTAAATAATCCACCTTCAAAGTTATCATCCGAACCCCTTCCGGTATTAAGTTGTAAACAACAGATAATTGCATTAAGTATGGTGTGTAATGTAATCAACACAAATATCCTTAGATAAAGCATCAATGTTTTATCCCTAGTAGCAACTGCACATCCACAACCTTAGAACTTTTTGTCACTGTCCCAGATTAAATGAAGGCATGAACCCACTATCGAGCATAATTACTCCCTCTTGGAGTTACAAGTATCAACTTGGCCAGAGCCTCTACTAGCAACGGAGAGCATGCAAGAACATAAACAACACATATGTGATAGATTGATAATCAACTTAACATAATATTCTATATTCATCGGATCCCGCCAAACACAACATGTATCATTACAAATAGATGATCTTGATCATGTTAGGCAGCTCACAAGATCTACAACAATGATAGCACAAGCGGAGAAGACAACCATCTAGCTACTGCTATGGACCCATAGTCCAAGGATGAACTACTCACGCATCAATCCGGAGGCGGGCATGATGATGTAGAGCCCCTCCGGTGATGATTCCCCTCTCCGGCGAGGTGCGGAGGCGATCTCTCGAATCCCCCGAGATGGGATTCGCGACGGCGGCATCTCTGGAAGGTTTTCCGTATCGTGACTCTCGGTACAGGGGGTTTCGCGACGGAGGCTTTAAGTAGGCGGAAGGGTAGGTCAGGGGGCGACGGGAGGGGCCCAGACAACAGGGCCGCGCGGCCAGGGCCTGGGCCGCGCCGCCACGGTGTCTGGCCACCTCGTGGCCCCACTTCGTCTCCCTTTCGGTCTTCTGGAAGCTTCGTGTAAAAATAGACCCCTGGGCGTTGATTTCGTCCAATTCCAAGAATATTTCCTTACTAGGATTTCTGAAACCAAAAACAGCAGAAAACAGCAACTGGCACTTCGACATCTTGTTAATAGGTTAGTGCCGGAAAATATATAATAATGCTGTAAAGTATGTATAAAACATTCAAGTATTGTAATAAAAGTAGCATGGAACATAAGAAATTATAGATACATTTGCGACGTATCACTCTCCCATGAGCAAAACATGATAGAGCACCAGAAGGCCAATGTGTTATATCTTTACAAATGTAAACTAGATTATTGACTCTAGTGCAAGTGGGAGACTGTTGGAGATATGCCCAAGAGGCAATAATAAAATGGTTATTATAATATATCTTTGTGTTTATGATAAATGTTTACATACCATGCTATAATTGTATTAACCGAAACATTGATACATGTGTGTTATAAACAACAAGGAGTCCCTAGTAAGCCTCTTGTATAACTAGCTTGTTGATTAATAGATGATCAAGGTTTCATGATCATGAACATTGGATGTTATTAATAAAAAGGTTATATCATTATGTGAATGATATAATAGACATACACCCAAATAAGCGTAGCATAAGATCACGTCATTAAGTTCAAGTTGCTATTAGCTTTCCGATACATAGTTACCTAATCCTTCGACCATGAGATCATGTAAATCACTTATACCGGAAGGGTACTTTGATTACATCAAACACCACTGCGTAAATGGGTGGTTATAAAGGTGGGATTAAGTATTCGGAAAGTATGAGTTGAGGCATATGGATCAAGAGTGGGATATTGTCCATCCCGATGACGGATAGATATACTCTGGGCCCTCTCGGTGGAATGTCATCTGATTAGCTTGCATGCATATGAATGGTTCATAAGAGATCACATACCACGGTACGAGTAAAGAGTACTTGTTGGAGACGAGGTTGAACAAGGTATCGTGATACCGATGATCAAACCTCGGACAAGTAAAATATCGCGTGACAAAGGGAATCGGTATCGTATGTAAATGGTTCAATCGATCACTAAAGTCATCGCTGAATATGTGGGAGCCATTATGGATCTCCAGATCCCGCTATTGGTTGTTGGTTGGAGAGAAGTCTCAACCATGTCTGCATAGTTCACGAACCGTAGGGTGACACACTTAAGGTTTGATGTCGTTTAAGTAGATATGGAATTTTGGAATGGAGTTCGAAGTTTTGTTCGGAGTCTCGGATGGGATCCAGGACATCACGAGGAGTTCCGGAATGGTCCGGAGAATAAGATTCATGTATAGGAAGTCATATTCCAAGTTTGGAAATGATCCGGTGCATTTATGAAAAGTTCTAGAAAAGTCCGGAAGAAATCACCATGGAAGGTGGAGTCCCAGGTGGACTCCACCTGGCATGGCCGGCCAACCCTAAGGGGAGGAGTCCCGGTGGACTCCACCATAGGAGCCGGCCAACCCCCCCCCCCCAAGGAAAGGTGGGAGTCCCACCTTGAGTAGGACTCCCATCTTGAGTAGGTTTCCCACCTTATGGCAAGTTTTGGGTTGGGGTCTTATTCGAAGACTTGTAATCCAACTCTTGGGGGTTCCACCTATAAAAAGAGGGACAAGGGGAGGGTGGCCGGCCACTCAAGCCTCCAACCTTGGCCGCCCCCCTTGAGGCCGGCGCCCAAGCCCCCATCTCCCCAAACCCTAGCTACCTCTCCTCCACATACAACTCCCGCAGCGCATAGGCGAAGCCCTACCGTAGTTCTCCACCACCACCACCACCACGCCGTCGTGCTGCCGGGATTCCGAGGAGGATCTACTACTTCCGCTGCCCGCTGGAACGGGGAGGAGGACGTCGTCTTCATCAACACCGTACGTGTGACCGAGTACGGAGGTGCTGCCCGACTGTGGCACCGTCAAGTTCTTCTATGCGCTTTTGCAAGCGGTCAAGATCTTCTACGCGCTTTTGCAAGCGGCAAGTGATCGACTACATCCACCACGAGATCTAATCTCGTTAGGGTTAGTCTCATGATCTTCTCGTTGCTACCATCTACTAGATTAGATCTTGGCTTGTGTTTTCGTTCTTGCGGTAGGAAAATTTTTGTTTTCTATGCTACGAATCCCTTCAGCTGGCACATAGCCAACTGCTGCGACCTGTTTGGCCTTCGGTACGTGCTGCTGAAGTTGCTCACAAATGCTTCTTCCAAATCTAGCCAGCCATTTATACTTCCCTTTGCCAAATTGTTAAGCCAAATGCGTGCCGGTTCCACTAGGAAGGACGGTATGATTCTCACCGCCCAGCGCCGGTTTCCTCCGCCGGTCGCGGTACCTCCGCCTCCATCGACATAAACCGCTGTGACATAGTCAGCTAGCCAATCTTCCGGCTTAGTGCTACCATCGTATGTTTTTGTGTCCCGGGGAAACTGGAAATTGCGTACCGGTGGCTCCTCCCTCATGATCCGCGGGCCAAAACATTGTGGACTGGGCGGACCTTCAGCTTCGATTATCTCGGATAGATGCACTCTGTCCAGCCTGTGCCTCGCATCCTAATCTGGCAGGCATGTTTCTCCAACTCGTTCCCCAACGGGTTTCGGTAAGCTCCGACCCTTTCCATTCCGGAATCTGCTTCATCATATTGTTCTGGTATCGCAGCTCTTCCACACTGGTACCTTGGTGGTGGCATCTCATCAGCATAAGCTGCTGTGGCCGCTCGATAATTTTGCCCGGTTTCACCTTTACCAACATAAGCGTTTTCGGCATATCCATTTCCGGCATAGCCACGACCTGCCCGTTGGCATTTTCTACCGGCATCATATTGCCCGGCTTGTTGTTTTCCGGCCAAAACCGGATCGTACACAGTCATCTGCTGGGCATTTGCATCTTTTTCTCTCCTTCTGTCGGGATGAGGGGATGAGGCCTGCCCATGCGACTTGCTACCGGCATTTCTTGCAGAGCGAACCGACTTTGACGCCGCAACTGCTTTGTTGATTCTAGCTAGCTCAGTGTTTTGTGCCTCAATCATATCAAGCAACTCTCTTACTCGATCTTGCTGTTTTGCCAAAGCATCACCGGAAAGCGACTCACACATCTCTACTGCAGCCCTAGCAGCTTTTATTGTCTTATCGGGACTGCTATACTTAGGTTTTTCTACCATGCTCAGAGATACCGACGTGCTTTTTCCGGCAAGAACCTCCCGGCGCAAATCCTGATCTAGGTTGCGACCTCTAAGCCGGTTGCCTGCTGCTCTAACAGGATTGGCGCTAACAGAAGCAAAGCCATGGGTAGCGTTATACTCACGTAGGGTCAGGTTCAGCTCGCGCTGTGCCTTGATGATGTCAGCTCCACCGGAGAGCAGCTTCTGCCCCTGCGCCTCCAGCTATGCCTGCTTGGCCGCGGCATCGGCGTTCTGCGCGATGGGCGTGGCCAGCACGTTCATGGCCGCTTGCAATGGGGTCGCTTCTGGCGGTGCGGTAGATGCTCCGGCAACGCCCTCGTCGCGCTCGGTCGGTTGCTTGGCCGAGCGTGTGGACTTGGTTTGTCCAGCACCCTCCACTGTTGTTCCTTTGCCAGCGCCTCCTGCACCGGTCATCATCACCTCCACGCTGCCGGTGCGCAGCCCGCGAGCAGCTGAAGATCTTGGCGGTTCCGGCGCCACCAGCACCGGCGAGGGGTACTGGCGCTCCGGGACGGTGCCGAGGTAGATGCGGTGGGAGCCGAACTCCATGATGCGGCCGTTCTTGGGGAACTTGCCGCCGTTGGCGAAGCAGCCCGCATTGTCGTCGACGAAGTCCAACGAGCCGAGGCGCTGGACGAGGCCAGACACCACACGCTCACCGGAGACGGTGAGGATGCTCGCCCGAATGTAAACTCCAGCAAGCGCAGCTGCTGGCCCCATGGTGGGTGCCAACTGTCGTTGTGGTGGAACGGCATATGCTATGGGATGGCTTAAGTTGGGGGCGAATGTGCGCTAGAGGATTCGGGGGAGGGTTTTGGTAACAAGAGGAAGAACTGGGAAGAAAATCCGGTATAGATTGATGAACTTGGCCCTTGGCCAGAGGTTGAAGAACGTACGGTACAAGGCCCTGTTCTACTTGCTACTTGAGCTATTCCCTAGTCTAACTTCTGTCTATTGATCCGTCCCGCGCAGGGGTGTGCCCCCTCTCCTTATATAGGGGAGAGGGTGGCTTACAAGGGAAGAAACCCTAATGGCATCTTTGATGAGCTAAGCTACTTTATAAAGCTTCTTTGGCCTTGATGACACCGGTCTTGTCTTTAATCAGCGAACGATGACCTCGTCCGGTACCTTTTACGTCACCTTCTGCTTTGGCTTCAGGGCTTCGACTAAAGCTGTTTCGCTTTGCTCATCCTTGTCCTTGGTGGGAATCTTTGACCAGAGAGCCGACATGCTACAGTTGAATCCATGTCGGTACTCCGGCCTCTCTCAGGTTTACCGCATTCCGGTATACCTCTCCTAGGATCCGGTATACTTTAGCTTAGCACGATCCTTTCTAACTTGGTCATCCGAAATAATCTTTAATCCGGTATCTTGATAGTTAAACGGGGCAAGTTTGCCAGGCCTTTGGCCTACCGGGGCCATCCCCCCGACAATATGCCATCGGAATATGCATTGCATGCATGGGAAAGCCTTGCTAGCTTACTCTGGGCCTCTTACTGTTATTTACCCTGCACTACGTCATGTATGCATTCTCACGGTTTGCGTACACTTCTTGCCAGGAGAGGGGAAAGGAGATTTTAAAGGAAAAAATATTGAAACTTTATGCAAGCAATATGTCCAACATAAACCTAATCTTTACTAGTATTATATTCGAGTTGGTCGTACGTCATACAACGCGTTTGGTGAAGGAGATTAGGATGATCCGGACCGTTCAACATAATATCAACTCCTCCGCTCAATATCCGTCCGTCAGATCCACTCCTTGCCTTGTTACGGTAGGATTGCTGGAATCACGGGAAATCAAAACGACCAGATCTGAGAACCACCTTACAAACAAGTCAAAATAAGAAAAAAAACACACACAAAACAGAGTATTTGAGGAGTAGTTGATGGCAAATTAATTATCTTTCCAAAAATACTCTCCACATGACACGCATTGCATGTCACCCTCCCTCCCTGCTCTCTCTACGCTAATTTCTCTGGTCATCCTCTCCCTTTTTTTCTCATTCTTCGGCGCGGCGGCGACAGGTGCCAGGCTTGGATGCCTCGTCGGCGAGAACGAGGGCCGGCGGCGGCGGCTCTCCGGCGAATAAGCAAGTCCGGGGCGAAGGGAACAAGGGGCGGCCGAGCTGGTGCAGCAGCTCGCATGGTCAGGGGCAGGTGTGGCGGCTCGCAGGCGCGGCGGCGGTGGGAAACCGGGGCAAGTGCTGCAGTGACGGCTCGTAGGCCGGCGCGGCGGCGAGAATCAGGATGGGCGGCGGCGGAAATCAGGTAGCCGGTCCATGTCCACTCCGAATTGGCCTCCTTCCCCATCCGATTTGGCCTCATTTATCTCCAATTTTGCAAGGTGAGATGAACTGTGTTGCATATGCTCCTGTTTACTCCGATTTTGACCAGGGGATCTGCTGTTTATTCAATATGATTAGAGAAGAGCACATATAGCCTATGGGCTAATGTATCAAGGTGAGATAATTGCATATATACACGAGAGATGTACATATATTATCATGAATTAGTAGTTATTACTTTAGGTGAATCATGTCTTGCCTTCTCTGATTCTAACCTGAATTAAGTGTGATATACGGGTCGCTGTCGCTGTCTCCCCATTCCAGGACCGCCGCGCCGCCACCCCAAGGCTCAAAGCTGCACCATCGAGATGACGTTGGCTGGCTCATCCTCTGCTACCACATCGGCATCGATACCTACTCCTTCCAATGGCCGCGATTTTCTGCCGCATTCTCTCTGATATATCCTACATATATTGTTTAGATTGATTCATGGGTTAATTCAATTCAATCATGTCTTGTTCTGTTCGTTTGCAGGTGATGAGGTGAGCTTGCCATTTGCTTCCTGCTTCCCTTCCATACACAAATAATTGGGATGGGATAACGTAGATCCAATTCAATATACAGTAATTTTGAAGATATTTATGTCTGACCATATGGGAATGTGAAGACCCTAAACGAATTTTGCCTGCTGAGCTACTTGAAGACCAAAGCAATTACACATGGAACGTTTCGTATATGTACTTTACCTTGCCTAATTTCATTTGTTACAATAGACTGTACTGTACTAGAATTTCCATTTTATATCACATGGGTGGGGTTCTTTCAGCCATACCATGCCCTCTTAAGTGTGTCAGATGGCTGGCTACCGGAATAATGTAAATTTTGCCCTACCTTGAAGTTTATCCTGTATGTCGGTGATAAGGTGCGTCGTCATCCTCTCCGGAGAATGGTGCATGAAGATATCTAAAAATCATGAAGATATCTAAAAATCTTCATGCATCATCTGATTCAAATTTATGTTTGTTTAAGTTTGCATACTTTATTTTTGAATCTCACTCAATCGGGTAGCGCATGTTAGCTATTACATCTGTTGTTCTTACATTTCTTGGAATTGCTTTGTTTTACTTGCCTTAGATCATTATTTATTATAGTACTTCTATAGTTATTTTGGTGCAGGGTCTATAACTTCCTTTATTTTTTCATCAATGCAGCTATGAATTACCATTTGATGTGATGCTGACAAGTTATGACATAGCCTTAATAAATTAATACTTTCCTTTCAGAAATTCCCTGGCTCTATGGTGATTGATGAGGCGAAGGGTCTTAAAAATCCATCAATTATATGTGAAACTGCTGCTTTGTTTCTAAATTGACTCACTTCTTAACCGGGGACTTGCATGGCTCTGATTAAAACACTTATTCTGCATTTTCTTCAGGTACTGTATAGTGTCTTAAAGGCCATTTTACGATGACAAGGTGTCTGCACCACTAGAAGGCATTCCTATCCAGAACAAACTTTCTGCACTATGGGCATAGATGCCCTTCTACATGCTATCAGTTGTCGGGCCACTCGATGAGCTTCTTTCTATTTGCAAGGGAGCAGGTGATTTGCGAGCAAGTACGTACTCTCTCCGGTCCTTTTTAATTGACGCGGAGGTGTTCGCTGGCATGCATGCAATTAGCGTCTGCGCGCGTCAATTATTGCAGACCGGAGGTAGTACCTTCATAATATTATAGAGGGATCCATCTATAGCTCTAATCAGTTTCTAGAGTGACATTCTTTTTGTGCCTTCACAAACAAATTTAACTTCCACTTGCGAAAACTGCGTATTGTGTGCTTTGTAGGTGGTTAATGGCCTGAGCATAACTTCCCCTTGCGCAAAACTGTGCTAGGGTGTGTCATTTTGTGCAGGATATAGAACTACCTTTGTTTTTGATAACATATTCTCTCTTAGGGGATCTTGCTTCCCAAAGCTTCTTGAGCCCCCTATGTTTATTCTCTTATCTTCTTTATTGATTTGTAGCAATATATTTTGATTTTTTTTTTGCACAAACTGAGGACTAAATCCGTTTTATAATACAACTGAAAACAATCACATGTTTGCCAAGGATCTGATAGTGAATTGATCAATACCTTTTTCTTATCTTTGTTGAGCTACTTTTATTATTACCAAATACCAACGCAACAGCTCCTTCGGTATCCAAGTACATAAGAATGAGAGGTGACCCATACCACCATTGCGCCATGCTTGCTTGAGTGTAGTATTAGTAAAGTTCAGAGTTGCCGTTCTGGATAGTCTTAGAGGTTCCCTGTGTGAATGGGTTAATGGATTTTATGTGTGGATCGTGCTGGGGTTGCAGCAGAATCGAGTCCGCTGTTTAAAGGAGGCTTGCGACAGGGAGACACCGATGAAGAAGTGTGCCCACGGCTTTTTTCTAACTCGCCAAGATGGGGGTTTGGTTTTTGTTCATATTCTTTTTGAAGTCCACATCATCTACACCAGCCCCATGTGACGTGACAATCAAGCGACACAATTATTTCCAAATGCATGTTCCTATAGAGTATTTCTGATCTTCAAGTGCATCATTGTATTTCTCATTATCCAAATACATGTTTGAGTGTAATATTTATTTATTTTCCAAATGCATGTTCTAACTCAAATAATTAATTTCAAGATACATCCCTCGCATGTTATCCAAATTTTGTAGCCTGCAGATCAATAATATTTGACTTGCTATCAAGTTTAAAAGATTTTTGAAAAATACAGTGTGAAGTTTCGTACCTACTTTATCAATATGTCCGTTGCGCCTAATACTTAGTTTCTTTATAGAAAGATAATGAAGTGAATAAGGAAAGGGCTGAGGAGCACAAGGAACAAACCTCGGTATAATATATAATGAAGACGGGATCAGGAGGAGTAATGGCACCCTCCAAGCTAACAAGGTAAGAGTTAAGACATCAACCTGAATTCGTAGCACCAGTCATTATATGAGCTGAATTTCTAGGACTAGCTTGATTGCAATTAATATAAAATCATTCAGGTGCACCTTCATTTTGCTTTGAGTAAGTATATTTATATGTTTGTGAATGTGTATTTATTGTCACTTTCTCGATTACATGATAGCGTCAAGCATCCAATGGACTTTTCATGTTCTAAAGAAGCTCAAGAATGGCATATATACTTGTATACCAAGCTAGAGCACATTTGAGGTCAGTGTTAATATTTGTGGATCTGCAGAGATATGTGTGTACACATCGTATTGAGCTGGTTGTTCTTGTTCAGTTGGACAATCCGGTGGACAATGGCATGAGGAAGCCACATGATTTAGGCGAAGCGTAACGGGCGGACTCTCATCCTACCATCGTCACACAAGCTTGTACTACTACATCACATGGGCAATATATATGAAAACTATTACCTGAGACAGTTTCCAAGTGAAATATTAATCAACAAGATGTAATTGTTCCTGGCAACGACAAATGGGAATACGGAGCAAGATCTGCTCACCGAATATAAGGGATTAACATGTTGCTTTCTTCTCTCAGAGAGAGAGATATTTTTGTAAAAAAATATTGATAGAGCTAGGAACAATATATGCAAGCCATCTCTTAGCTGCTTTGTGATGCTCCAAGCAACGCGCTTGATTGTGAAACTACTCTGAATCTTTGTCTATTGATCTTTTATACATCTTCCATGTGTACTTTTAATCGTAACAACATTATTGCTCTTGGATGATGGTTAGAAACTAAAGAATAATTTTTTGGTACACAAACTCATCTATCATGCAATAGAGTTGAAGACAACACGCTGGCTGTTGTACAAGAATAATTTTGAGAATATCAGTGACTAGATCTTAATCAATACTGTAGAAAATATTTAGTTATGTACTTGATTCTTATGCATTTGATATTTATTATCAAGATACTTCAAGCAAAGTGATGTTTCTTTTAGATTACTATGTATCTATCTCTTTTTATACATGTTTTTTTATTCTTTCACTATGTTTACATATAGGACATTTGCATAGAACTAAAAGAAATTTGAGAAAACCGCACGGGCATTCAACTAGTTAGTGTAAATTATATGTAGATGAGTTATTTTGTATTTTTCAAGTTTACATTTTTGTTGTTTCGCTGCAACGCGCAGCCACTTAGCTAGTTCGGATAGTTCGGAATGGTGTGGCTTTTGAGAACTATATTCTCCGATCTCCTCTAGAGGCTGTTTTTACTATGTGCTCTTCCTTGCTATACTGGGCAGGTTTGCAGACTTCAGATGGCAAGAACTTGATGATTAAGGGGACAAGGAAGATGATGAAGCTGCTGGCATGACCCTAATCACGCGAGGAGTTGGTGATCATGTTTCTCATAGGATTGAAGACTGAGTGATGGTGTGTTCCCTGATCATGTGTAGCTCTAAGAAAAAAAAAGAAAGAAAAGTGCAGAAAGTGGAGATCTTCCTGCGCGTGAACACTTCTAGCCTTTTCCTTTTGGTTCGTACCTGTGTTCTTTTGGTGTTGTTTTGAGTGGTATTTCTTGCCAGTTGGCTGATGTTAGAACTGTTCTCGAGCTCTGATGGTAGTAGGTTTTTGCCCCGTAGGGGTGCTCGAGATCGAGCACTCATAGCGGCTTTCCTGCTACTGCCCCAACTCCCTATCTATTGTGCTTGGCTCTCTGCTTGAACTGGGTTTGCAACACGAACCGTTTTGCCTCGCTCTCCCAGGCGGCGGGTGGCAGGCGGCCAGATCCTATCTTCACGGGCAGCAGCCTTGGGCCCTTCTCCCTCCGCCTGCCGCTCCGACGGCAGGAGAGGGAGAGGACCTCGTTCCTCCGCTTTGTAGTTAGGACTTGTCTGTTGTGGTACCTTGTTGGGGTGGTGGGAGCGGCACCCGGAAAAATTAATCTGCCTCAACTCCAATTCCACACCGGCGGCGACATTTACGGCGACGTCTCGGAGTTGTTGTCAACGTGTGCTTGTCGATCTTTCAGGTCGGCAACTTGGTCTTCTCGTTGTTCTTCAGATTTGGCGAGATCTGTTTCTGGACGTGTCTCTGGCGTCTGTCGTTGTCCACGACGGCGCTGGGAGCCGGGGCGAGGTGGATGCTCTGGAGCAAGGATGCTAGTTCGAGGATGGTGGATTTGTCGTTATTCCTCGACCTCGTTGATGGGATGCGGCGGATCTGGGACGTCCCCCGGTCGACGTTCCACAACGACATGTGCCTCGCTGCTTGCAATGGGCCTGGTCATCGACTCACAAAGACTCGTTGGTGATGGTGCTATTTTGGATCTGGCAATGGTGGAGGCTCGGCGTCTCAACGCGTGTCTAGGAGGCGTTGGAGTTTGGCGGCAGTCACTGGCTTCAGCAAGTGCAAGAAATCTTAGGGATAATTTTGTATATTTATGTCCTTTAGGTTTTTTCTGCAAAGTTTTCCGGACAACTATTTTCTCCTGGTCTGTCCGGTAGTTTCCACTTGTTTACTCATGTAACTTGATTTTCTATTAATAAAATACGTGGTTGCTCTAAAAAAAATCCTTCGTATCCATTGCTTTGCTATCTTTCCTTATTTGATGTCCTTCTAGTGAACATTGTATTTCCTTTATGCAATAAAGGAAAGGGGATTATGCTGGTTGGAAAATCAAACTATCACACAATATGCTTTGTTACATCATTTCATATACTTGGATTCGAGTGTTGATTTTTGAAAGGTAAGGTTACCAGCAACGACGTAGTTGGTGGTGGTGTTACAACTTACAACTCACGCGAATCATACATACATACACAAAAAAAAAAAATTAGATAACACAATAGTGGAATACATGACACACATATATGCACCACATATGGTATGTCATATACGAAATATATTAGCTGCTCGATAAAGAATGAAAATAGCCAGGCCGCTAGCTGTTCTCCTCGTAAATTACGAGCAAGATACCGCCGGCCCCTTTATCATCCGAACACATAGCTGTTCTTGAGGGTCTTGAAAACAGTCGGCTTCTCCTCCATCACCTTCATCAACTCGGGTGCCGCATGCACGTACACAATCCAATCTCCATCACCATGTGCGCTTGGCATCGGCATCACGTAGGCCGCGCCACCGGGCCACGGGAAGTGATACGATGCAAACGCTGGCGTGCCCCACCCGAAGTCGGCCTCACCGATTGGAAAACCCATCCCCGATGACATGATGCACGTCATCGCCTCCACGCCACCAGTGCCACCGAAGTAGGCTCTAGCCACGGCAGGCTCAGGGCGTAGTGCCTCTACCCAGTCGACCAAACCCCGAAAGTGCTCGTATGTCGCGGCCTCGCGCACCCACCGGTGCACGTCGCTGGCCACGTCGGCAAGAGACATGCGTCGGCGAAGATCGTCCATGCTGATGACACCGTACGGTATGGTCAACACATTGCCAAAGTAGGCCTTCATGGTGTTGTCTGGGGACGGGGAAATGCGAGCACGCCCGTCCATCACCATTCCCATGCAGCACGTACGCTGACATTCAGAGGCCGCTCTGGAGCAGAGCTGCCATAGGTGGGCCGTGAAGGCCTCGAGCTTTGTGCACCCAGGCCCGGCCGATGCCTGTAGCGCCACGACATCATCGGCGTATATGTGGTAGATGCGGTTGACCGAGGTCGAGGCTGGAGGGAGAGGCGTTGAGCTGAGAGGGGAGAATAGACGATCGATCAGGGCATTGGTGGAAGGCGTGCGCGGTGATGGATCGCGCGGGGAGACTAGGGAGCGGCAAAAGGACGGGTCCGGAGGTGTGGAGCCACCGCGTGATACGGTGGCCCATGCGACTAGGAACATGTTGAAGGAGTAGGCGTCACACACTCTGTGGTCGAAGGTGCAGCCAACGACGGCACCACCGCACTTAAACCTCGTGACCTGTGCGCACACGTACGTACCATGTGTGTGTAAGGGAAGGCAATTAGCAATAGTAGCTACAAACATTAAGTGTAAAAATAAACTATTGTAAGCTTTTATTCGAAGCATGTTGCACACACTTTTTCAAAACAATTAACCAGGAAATTCAATTTGGCTCCCGGGTGCGTATGCTCCCTCTACCAACAAAACATATTTCGAAGTGTGGAAAATTTTTGAAAAAAAATTCTACATGTACATCTCCATAATATATGTGTATGCGTCAAGTTTCACGAAAAAATAATATTTTTTGTGGCCTATGTAAAAAAGAGAAAACTTATCCTGGGAAAAGCATTGTTTTCAGCACTGAATTTTGTCTTTCTTACACACTGTCACATGATAAGTTTATTTTTTATGAAACAACTTTGTAAGCGCGTAGCACATGAAGATGTACGTGCGAATTTTTTGTTTCAATTTTTTAAAATTTAAAATATGTGTAAGATGCATTTCAAAATATAGGGAGCATATGCTCCCATGTTCCAAAACATCACTCCCCAATTAACCATAGTACCATTGGATAAGAATAACCATTCGAGTATATTATTTGCTTTGAAGAGGGAGTATTTCGCCAAATACTACCCGAGACAAAAGAGAAATAATAGGTATGCTATTTTATTGGAAATTGTTTCTTAGAATAAAATTGAGACCTATTTTACACTTTTACATGATGCATCTACGAACTTTATATTTCAAAACAAGACATAGATAAAGGATCGATAGTATATACTACCTGAACAGATATCACACCGGCCTTTTTGGCGGGAACCAGCATCTGGACACCCTCGTCCACCATGCCAAGCCGGAGCTCCCGCAGCATGGCGTTGTCGGCGCTCGCCTCCGTAAAATCCACACCACGGCTGTGGCACAGCAGTTCCGGCTCCCCGGCGGTGTTGGCCACAACCTCCCCGGCAAGCGGGTAGTATTTGACGAGCACCTTGGCCAGCGCTTCCTTGAGAGCGGCCGCCATGGGCGCAGGGTGGAGGTAGCAGAAGAAGACGCTTACGTCGAGCGGCGGTAGGAGGAGGTCGAGGTTAGACAGCGGCATGCGGTGCTCCTGTATCGGTACTGCTGGCTTCACCGTCGTCGTGGATGAATTCAGCACTAGCTCATGCCCACCGTGCACTTGGGTGGTTTCGTTTAACATACCGGGAGGAGTAGTCGAGTATTGACGTGTGTAGCAACTCCTAGGGAGATCAGAGTGACAGTAGCTAGCTTAGTTATAGTTAACCCGGCGGGTTTCGAAGGCCAAACTAGATGATGGATGGTGTGAGGTTATTTATAGGATGGATGATAGCTTGTATTATGCGTATTCGCAATACATGCTCAGGCTCAAGATGATTAGCAAATGGTGTGTACTCCACTAGTAAACCTGATTAAGATAGTCACCGACAGTCGACCACGAGCAAAAATGCAACTGCTTTTTTTTTGAAGGAAAAAATGCAACTGCTTATGAAATGGGACACGGTGGAAATCCTTGCCGTTCACATGCATAAGGATGCTCATCTGTGGGATCTGCCAGCTTGACCACTCGTTGCGAAAGATTCTGATTTTGGAATAAATTATGGGTGTGTACTTATCCGCCGAACATTTTTTTTACCATTCCGGTGCTACGCGTTCTTGTGCTTTTGCTACTAGTCATCACCCCTTGTTAACTCTTCTTCCCTTTGGGTTCCTATTAGGACCGGTATTGTAATTAATATTTGAACGTCTAAAGCATATATACATACAAACTCGAGATGCGTGATGCCTGATTGCAGCCACTAAAGGAGACGACTCTTCTTGCATAGATGCTGTTTGGTGATGTCGCTATACAAAATATCTCCATCTCTAAAGGATCTTAAGTGCGTTGGTTGTTCGACCCGGACGTTTGGAACCTGGGTGCGCGCACACCCGTTTACGAAAAGTTCAAAAAATGTTATTTAAAAATTTTCAAAAAAATGTGAAGTAAATTTTTGCATGTACATATTATGTTGATACTTACTCGTGTAAGTTTTCACGAAAAAATACCATTGTGTGTGGCCTGCATAAAAATGACAAAATGTCCAAATGAGAATAGTGAACAGGAATTTGTACTATTCACAGGAATAGGAATTTGCATTTTGTCATATTTGTGTGGGTCACATACAATGGTATTTTTCCGTGAAAACACGAGTAAGTATCAACATAGTATATACATGCAAAATTTTACATCACATTTTTTTGAAACTTTTAAATAGCATTATTTTGAACTTTACGTAAACGGGTGCGCGCGTACCCAGGTTCCATTCACCATTTCCGGTTGGTTGTTTATCTTTTTTAGTTGTTGGTGTGAAAACTCCCATTTTTGTTAGTGGTGTGCTCTTCACTGGTTTACCATTTTCGGCTTCCCGGGTAAGAGCACCGTCGCCACTCAACTGGAGCCCCAGAGCATTGCCCGTGAAGAAGATGGAAGACATGCGTGAGGGAGGCGCGGCGGCGAACGGTTTCTCCCTGCACAACTCACTGTCGAGGAGGCAAGGGCTTTGTACGAGCACCCCCAGTACCTTGCCCCGCCAGACATACACCTGTTGTTGGGGTGGATGTTGAGAAATGGTGGCATCAGTATCCCATTGGTTTCCAAGCCGAACACCACGCGGTGGTGGCGCGAGGTCAATACCCACCGCGAGAAACTCTCGCCGGCGTAGAGACAATCTCCGACCTTGGACGGCGACAACACACATCATTGGCGGGGGTTCTACGATGCTAGGCGGCTGCGCAAGATCCGGTAGTTCGTCGGCCTCGGCCTGGCCGGTGCAGCAGAACAAGGCGGTCTGAGCACACTGATGGGGCACCCCTGCCCACACCCTCGACACGCGGATGGCGTAAATTGCCGCCGACAATGAGCACATGCATATGGTGCCGCCCTCGGCCCTCTTCTCCATCGACTCCTAAAGCAGCAGAGGTGGACTCCGAGGAGGATGATGTTCGTATCATCGTCCACACGGTCCTCCTCGTCCATGGTGCCACGCAGGCCTACGTACGTCGTCCTAATGGAGGAGTCGGTGTCTCCTCCAAGGAGCGGCCACCGCACAAGCATGGTTCTGATCTGCCAGGCGTGCCAGCCATCGCCTCCTCACCACTTCCGTCCTGTGAACGCGCGAGTCGTCGCCATCCTCCATGATTCGTCAAAGCCTCACTTCAGAAGCCACAGACGCCGACGCTAGGCAAAGGTGGGAGGAGGTGTACGCGTTGGAAGTGGTAGTGATGTGCAACGCCAGTAACCCCGAGAAGGAGACGGAGCTTCTTCAAGCCATGGCCAACTCGATGAACGACCGACGCGCATGGGAGGCACCGCTCTACGTCGGCCTCTCGTGATCGGCCAGCGATCTTGGTAAACGCATTGACCGTACAGCCGGCAAAGGGGCTAGCGCAGTCGACAAGCAGCAGCCGACGCGGCGGGAGCATGAGCTGCCACGGCTCGGGCTCGAGCTGCAGCGCGACCGCCAAGGTGGAGGAGGTGGAGTGGTTCTGACGCCCTAGCCCATGCAGCAATTAGTTTAGGTTTTAAAATTCTAACGTATTTCATTCAAAGTTATAAATTTAACGTGTCAATTTTAGTTAGGTTTAAGTTATTAAAAAAAACAGTTTTAAAATATCGCTAGACAGACATACTGTAAAAGTAGCAATGTGCGGCGACGTCTCCCAAACTCACGGTGGGCAAAAAAACCGATGACCGAAGACCGAAACCGAAAAGACCGAGACCGAACCCGAAAAGACCGAGACCGAAATGACCGATAAAATATTGGGTAGAAAATTTTATAGACCGAATTAAGTTTGGTCAATTCGGTCATTTTGTTCTCGAGTAACCGAATAGACCGAACTGACCGAATTTTACGTAAGACTGTCCCAATCCTTAGATTTTGTGATATGCGTGAGATGTGATATTGTTGAATGTTCATAAACTTCTCTAGAGTTGTTATATTTTTGTTTAGATTATTGAACATTTATTCGTGCCAATTGATAATAATATATGCAATGAAAAAACATCCAACATACATCTAAAATGTTGCCAACCTTTTACTAAATAATGTCTAGGTTTTCCGTTGACAACGTCGGCCACACTGTTCGGTCATGACCGAACCCGAACCCGAATTATTGGGTACCCAAATTTGTCGGGTAGTAAAAGTAACAAGTATATTTCGGTCTTCATTTTTTTCTAACCGAATTTGAAATAGACCGAAATACAAAAACCGAATTTTCGGTCATGACCGAATGCCCACCCCTATCCCAAACAGCCTATCTTTCTTTTTTTGAAATGGAACCATCACCCAGCCTCAAAACATACAACTTTTATATTATATTATTACAAGGTTCAGTAGCATCAGTTTTACATCTCATGGATCACTCAAAGTAGTAACAAAAATCAACCATCTAAGCAAAAACCAACCATCAACCATCTAAAAATCAACCATCTAAACAGCCTATATGTGGACGCGCCGGACGCTGTTTGAAAGGCGTGGCTGGAATAGCCATGTATGTCAAGCTTGGTTGGCGTTTTCCTTTCGTTGTAGATGAGAAGCTGAGTAAAAGAATAGTATGCCTAATTCTGGGATGGTTTCCACTGATGTTTTTCTGGTAACACTAGTAGGAAAACCATTATAGGTAGAAATGACATCTGTGGCGCACCAAAAAAATATGCTCCACAAAAATTATTTCTGTGGCGCACCAAAAATATGCGCCACAGAAAGTCGAAATTCTGTGGCGCATGGATGGACTGGTGCGCCACAGAATGTCAACTTTCTGTGGCGCATGTGGCTGGATGCGCCATAGAATTTCCATGGGCCCACGCGGGGTCCAGCAGTGCACATGGGCGAAGAGAATTCTGTGGCGCATGGTGGCATGTGCGCCACAGAAGTTCAAAATTCTGTGGCGCATGGTGGCATGTGCGCCACAGAATTACAAAATTCTGTGGCGCATGGTGGCATGTGCGCCACAGAATTATAAACTTCTGTGGCACACCAACAATATGCGCCACTGAAATTTCAAAAAATAAAATCCTTCGAGATTCCCATATATTATGTCATCTAGCACCACTGAAATTTAACAAACATGAATTTTGACTTTTTTTGCAAAATTGCGTGGGAAAATCATCAAACTGGATTTCTGGTTGCATACGAACTCGAAAAAAAACGCACAATATATCAAAATGTTCCCACGAAAATTCTACATCCGAATTCTCGCCGGCGTAGAGACAATCTCCGACCTTGGACGGCGACAACACACATCATTGGCGGGGGTTCTACGATGCTAGGCGGCTGCGCAAGATCCGGTAGTTCGTCGGCCCAGTCTGGCCGGTGCAGCAGAACAAGGCGGGCTGAGCACACTGATGGGGCACCCCTGCCCACACCCTCGACACGCGGATGGCGTAAATTGCCGCCGACAATGAGCACATGCATATGGTGCCGCCCTCGGCCCTCTTCTCCATCGACTCCTAAAGCAGCAGAGGTGGACTCCGAGGAGGATGATGTTCGTATCATCGTCCACACGGTCCTCCTCGTCCATGGTGCCACGCAGGCCTACGTACGTCGTCCTAATGGAGGAGTCGGTGTCTCCTCCAAGGAGCGGCCACCGCACAAGCATGGTTCTGATCTGCCAGGCGTGCCAGCCATCGCCTCCTCACCGCTTCCGTCCTGTGAACGCGCGAGCCGTCGCCATCCTCCATGATTCGTCAAAGCCTCACTTCAGAAGCCACAGACGCCGACGCTAGGCAAAGGTGGGAGGAGGTGTACGCGTTGGAAGTGGTAGTGATGTGCAACGCCAGTAACCCCGAGAAGGAGACGGAGCTTCTTCAAGCCATGGCCAACTCGATGAACGACCGACGCGCATGGGAGGCACCGCTCTACGTCGGCCTCTCGTGATCGGCCAGCGATCTTGGTAAACGCATTGACCAGACAGCCGGCAAAGGGGCTAGCGCAGTCGACAAGCAGCAGCCGACGCGGCGGGAGCATGAGCTGCCACGGCTCGGGCTCGAGCTGCAGCGCGACCGCCAAGGTGGAGGAGGTGGAGTGGTTCTGACGCCCTAGCCCATGCAGCAATTAGTTTAGGTTTTAAAATTCTAACGTATTTCATTCAAAGTTATAAATTTAACGTGTCAATTTTAGTTAGGTTTAAGTTATTAAAAAAACAGTTTTAAAATATCGCTAGACAGACATACTGTAAAAGTAGCAATGTGCGGCGACGTCTCCCAAACTCACGGTGGGCAAAAAAACCGATGACCGAAGACCGAAACCGAAAAGACCGAGACCGAACCCGAAAAGACCGAGACCGAAATGACCGATAAAATATTGGGTAGAAAATTTTATAGACCGAATTAAGTTTGGTCAATTCGGTCATTTTGTTCTGAGTAACCGAATAGACCGAACTGACCGAATTTTACGTAAGACTGTCCCAATCCTTAGATTTTGTGATATGCGTGAGATGTGATATTGTTGAATGTTCATAAACTTCTCGAGAGTTGTTATATTTTTGTTTAGATTATTGAACATTTATTCGTGCCAATTGATAATAATATATGCAATGAAAAAACATCCAACATACATCTAAAATGTTGCCAACCTTTTACTAAATAATGTCTAGGTTTTCCGTTGACAACGTCGGCCACACTGTTCGGTCATGACCGAACCCGAACCCGAATTATTGGGTACCCAAATTTGTCGGGTAGTAAAAGTAACAAGTATATTTCGGTCTTCATTTTTTTCTAACCGAATTTGAAATAGACCGAAATACAAAAACCGAATTTTCGGTCATGACCGAATGCCCACCCCTATCCCAAACAGCCTATCTTTCTTTTTTTGAAATGGAACCATCACCCAGCCTCAAAACATACAACTTTTATATTATATTATTACAAGGTTCAGTAGCATCAGTTTTACATCTCATGGGATCACTCAAAGTAGTAACAAAAATCAACCATCTAAGCAAAAACCAACCATCAACCATCTAAAAATCAACCATCTAAACAGCCTATATGTGGACGCGCCGGACGCTGTTTGAAAGGCGTGGCTGGAATAGCCATGTATGTCAAGCTTGGTTGGCGTTTTCCTTTCGTTTTAGATGAGAAGCTGAGTAAAAGAATAGTATGCCTAATTCTGGGATGGTTTCCACTGATGTTTTTCTGGTAATTAATGATACTACTCGCACAATGCAAATCTCCAGGCGCATATAACTCGATCAAAATATCAAAAAGTAAGATGTATACTAAAATTATGATAAAAATTATGAAAGGAAGGAAGTAGTACTATTTGATTTAATATAGTTTCAACGTGTTGGATCAAGAAAACTAAATGATTGAGGTGACCGATTAGGATTGACAAACCAGAAAGCCTGTAACTGCCTGACGCGCCAACTAATCGACCAGAAAAGGAAGAATGATGCAGGAGCTAGCACCTACTACTCCCTCTATTCTTAAATAACTATATCATATCTTCATTTGGATGAATAAATCGCACGTGTATTTTAAAACGAATTTTAGCTAAAAAGTTAAGCAACAAATTCTTAATTGTTTTCGTATTGAAAATATTTTCTGATGATGCTAATTTATACCAACAACAATTTTTATATATTTAATGTAATTTTTATAAAAAAAACCCCAAAAACGAGAACACCTTATTCATTGAACGCAAATTTGGACTGTTATTAAAAAGCATAGCAACACTTATGACATTAGATTAATATAACTAGACTCGTCTTCAAACCTAGTTTCATAATAGTAGACCTATCATATTTCCTTCATGCCATAATAGTGCGTATTGGTTTGCGTAGAACTCAAACTTCACCAACTTTAATCAAATGTATTGAGAAATTATTGATCTACTCCCTGTCTCGGTTTAACAGACGCGCACATAGTTTAAGAAATTACTTTGACCATTAATTTGATTAATAAAATATGAAATATATATCACAAAAGTTATATCATTGGAATGCTTTTTTGCATACTATTCTAATGATATATATTTTGTAGACATAAAATTTATATTTTATTAACCAAATGAATGGTCAAAAGCGTGTCTGTTAAACCGAGCGGAGAGAGTATGTAATGCCGAATGTATACCATGTTAAAACATACTTCACAATGATTAGATGTTAACATTTTTTCGTACAAATTTATGTAAAGTTCACGCGGTTTAACTTATAATTTTTTAAAGACGCTATTTCAACATAGGGGAAGTATGTTACTACTCTTTTACGTAAAGTTTATCAAATATTAAAAGTTTAGCTAAAGATAAGCACAGAACGGAGGGAGTAGTTAGGTTAGATAGGGGCTCAGCCGGTGGAGCTAGCTGGTACGCAGCGATCGATTACAGAGGGAGACGACGAAATAATTAACTCACCAGGTCTGTCAAGCCTTTGTCCACAGGAACATTGATAGGGGCTCCGGTGGAGCTAGCTGGTACGCAGCGATCGATTAGAGCATCTCCACCGACGCCCCCAAACATGTGTCAGCAGTGGTGTCAGCACCTTCATTTTGGGAATGCTAGCACAACATTTTTTATTTGGAGGAGTTGCCCGGCGCCTCCAAACAGGCGTCCCCGATAGATAATTTAAATTTAAAATCTCAGACACAACCATAGAAATTTGAATAAATCTACGAATATGAAGTTTGGGCCAACACACTGCCATCAAATAGGAATAGGTTTTGGAATAAGAAGTTTGGGCCAACACACGGCCACCAGATCGTCGTTTCCTGCGCAAAAAAGGGCTTCCAAGCCAGATGATCACATAATCACATGAAGGAGGTCACGGGCGGCGCAACCTCGACGACTTGCTCATCGGCGGCCGGTGGTAGCTCCGTCATGCAACAGGATCCACGGTCGCCGGGGGAGGCATGAACGTCGACGGTGCCGAGGGAGACATGAACGCAGACGATGCCGGGGTAGACATGAACATGGACGGTGCCGTGGGAGACGCCGACGCAGCTCGCGCCGCCATCACCTCTTGGCCGATGCGCTCGCGGTACATCTCGTGCCACGCCCGCGCCAAGGTGTCCATCTTCTCCATGTCGGCCATCAAGATCTTCGATTCTTGAGACATTTTGGCCGACGATAGCTGCGTCGCTTCGTTGGTGGCCTTCATGGCAGCGGCGTGAGCTTCCATCTTCGCCGCCTCCACCCTCTCCCTCTCCAACTCGATCTTGGCGTCTTGCTTTTCGAGGATGGCCTTCCACACGACGGCGGCTCTATCGGCAGCTTCCTTATTCTCCACCGAGAATGAGGTAATCATCTTCTCGATGGAGGCGTCCATGGCTGCCAATACCGGCGCCGCATTCCTGTCGGCCTTGGCCTTCTTGTTACCAATGGGGCGCCCGGTGGAGGCGCCGGCTGGATCGACCGGCTCATCTTCCCCATCCTTCAAAAGAGTGTGGAGGAGGTCGTCCGATTTCTTGCAACCTTGGAGCTTGTTGTAGCAATGCATAAAGGGGAAGTCTTTGTCCTCGTGTTGGTACTTGTACATTTCGAGAGTAGACAACATCTAACAATATATGATGCAAAACAATGAAAAACAAACATGGATCATCAATTCATATGCAACAAACATGGATCATCAATTCATATGCAACAAACATGGATCATCAATTCATATGCAACAACATTGATCATCAATTCATATGCAAATAAGATAGGCGTAGATCATACCCAATCCACCATCATCTTGCCGCTCTCCTTCCGTGCCTTGATCTTCTCGTAGTAGCCGTGGAACTTGCTACACACCGCCTTGATCAAGTTCCAACGGTGAGAGAGGGCGCCCTCATTCCGGTTCATCTCTATGGTGGCGTAATCACCATAGTTCTTCTTCTCGTTGAAACAATCGAGGATGCGCTTGTAATACTTGCCCCCGGTTTGGTTTGCGCCGGTGATGGGGCAAAAGCTGACTTGCTTCCATGCCTCGATGAGGCATTCATCCTCCAAGGACCTCCATCTCGGACCACGAGTGCCGGCGGAACGCCTGCGCGTCATCCTCACGCTCGCGCCGGTCTCGGCATCGATCAGCTCCTCCTGGACTTCCTCCTCACCTTCGTCCTCGTCGGCCTCTTCTTCGTAGTCGTCGACCGGGGGTTCGTAGGCATGGCCGCATATGATGCCGTTCAGGATCTCATCCTCGCTGGCAATCTACGCATAAAGTTACAAACTTTCAGTCGCCGCCGGTGTCTACGATGCACGCAACACATAGAAAGAAAGGAAACGCACCTCGTCCTGGCCCATGGACACGTCGGACGCGCTGCCGAACACCTGCTGGGTGCGCCGGCCATCGTCGGGGAAGAGGTCGCGGGGAAGGCCGGTGCCGTCCGTCACGTGGCCCTGGGTGCGGCGCAGGTCAGGCGAATCGTTCAGGTCGGGGAAGCGGAAGGCGCCGCTGCCCCGAGCCGTTGAATCCGGCGAGAACGGGGCGTTGTTGCCGACGGTCATGTCGCTGTCCCCGAACTCGGGGGAGTAGTGGGCGCGGTCGTCCATCTGCGATAGCCGCATCTGCCAGATCGACGACGCGTCCGCGGTGTACCCCGTGTAGTAACCCGGCGACGACGGGGAGCTCGAGATTCTGTTCAGGCTGCCGCCCAAGCTCAGGCACGCTTCCGCAGAGGCCGCCTCTTTCGCTGCGTCGAGGGCGGCGATGTGGCGCCTCCTGCGGGCCGTGACGAAGGCTCGGCGTTCCATCTCCGTCTCCTAGTCCTCATGCGCCATGGTTGTCGGCTTCTCCTTCGGCGCGACAGTGCGCGTCTTCGGCGGCGCCTTTGTCGGCGGCTTCGCTGCCTTCACCGGAGCCTTTCTCTTCGGTGCCATGGCGCGGCGTTTTTCGGGTTGGAGGCTGGATGGAAAATGGGGCGGCTGGCGGGAGAAATGAGCGGCGGAGGGGAAGGGGTTTTGGGGGAGAAGATGTATATTTTGTGTTGTGTGGCTGACAGGCGGCTCACACACCCGAAATTTTCAAACTCGCGAGGCGCCGGCGCGCCCGATTCGCGCTCTTGGCGAAGGCGCCGACACGGGGTTTCCGGTGCTTCTATTGAGCTCCAAAAAACGCCAGCGGGGCGCACCGATACGAGCCCATTTTCGCTCTCGGCCCCAAAAAGCTATCGAAGCCGCTATCGGGACCGCTAGCTTAGATGCTCTTAGAGAGGTAGACGACGAAATAATTAACTCTCCAGGTCTGTCAAGCCTTTGTCCACAGGAACATCGAAAGGGGTGCAACGTTGAGTGTCGCATCTCTCCCCGCCCCCGCCTGTCTCATATTGTGATTTGTCAGTTCTCCTCCTGCTCAAGGAGTATGGTCATGTGCGTCACGCCACGCATCAAACCCGTCATGCATATAATTTGGCTAGACTGGACACTATGAACACGAGCGTGTGCCGTGTGGTTATTCGGTTCAGTTCCTTCCCGTGTGACTCCAATCGAACTTCTGGGTTTTAATAATTAAACTAACAAAAGTGTCCATACGTTGCTACGGTCGAGCACATATAGACTTCCAAAATTAGTCTCATAAAGTTGCACAACAAAAGCTTTAGATAGACCTCGATCAAATTAGAACTCAAATAAGACCAGTTTTCCATCTGTATCAGATTGTTTATATTGAATATGAACAAGGATTTTGTGTCACGCTTCTTCCACCTTCATAGCCACATATCCTCCACTTTCTTCTTGGTCCACATATGCCGGCATGTGTGCCGCGAGACCTTTCGGAGCTTACAGCAGGTGAGAAAAAAATTGATCAAGTAGACAAAAATTAGCTGAAATAAGTCTAAATGACCCCCCTAAGTATCTGGTTTGGGTTGCTAAACCCCCCTATGTTTAAACTGGGACACTTAACCCCCCTATGTTTGCAAAACCGGACAGAGAGCCCCCTCCGCCCGTGTAGGTGGTTTTCATCGATGGTTTCTGGCATGTGGAAAACTGGAAACTGGGCAGTTGTCACGGTGGCAAAGGTAGGCTGGCTAGGTCCAAATTACCCCCACGAGCACGACCTGGTTAGACTGAACCACGAACCAGTCTTGTCCACGGGTGGGCTCGCCGTCCTTCCTCTCCATCGCAACCGCGCGACGATTCCTCATGGTCTCATGGACGATGGGCAACATGGTCTGTTGTTTGGAGTGTGGCGCCGATGAGCAGCTCAGCAGCCATGGGCGTACCAACAGCACAGCGGCAGGACATAACAGCACCGGGCGGTGGCATACATGTTCAGACTTCAGAGAGGAGGCAATAGAAGATCAGTTCAAAGAGGACGTAGCAGCAGACCTGTTCGGGACAGTAAGCTTGTTCATAAATTTGCTCACAGTAGTACCAAATTCAGTATACATTTTGCTTACAACATTCAGAGCAAACGAACTCTGCTATTTCTAGACAAATGAACCTCGTACATTACATTACTAATCTTCCTTTCAATGCCACCATCCTGATTGGGATCTAGCACAATATGTACAACATGATCTTGTCAATCTCAGCGTCAGTAGCTAGACACACGAGGGTACATTGACATGCAGTAGCTTGCTTGCATCCTCAATTCATCAGCGTTGCTCTGGTTCCTGCGCAACTGCAGAACAAGAACAATAATTCAGGCATTGGATAAGGACATAAGGTACATAACAGGACACTAGCCCTCATGCTGTCCACGGCCACTGCAGAACACTAGCGGAGGCCAGTACGACTAGGAGTATGCGGTGGCCGGCACTTCGGCGACGGGGGCACGCAGCGGCGGGAGCATGAGCGGGCGGTGACAAGGGAGGCGAGGCGCGGACGGGGGCGGCAGCGTCAGCCGGCAGCGAGAGCCGGCGGCGAGCACGTCTTTGGGCAGAGCAGGCAGGCTGGAACGGCGGGGAGCATGTCTTTGGATAGAGCTGGTAGATAGGGGCGGCGGCGGCAGTCGGGGGAGAAAGCACGAGGAGGATTTTGGACTGAGCTGAACCATGTGCTAAACCATTGTCCACGTCAGCTTAAACCACCAGTCAATACCGCTCTCTATGAGTGGAGGGGGTAAATTACCCGGTATACAATACTTGGGGGGGTTAAATGCCCCAAACCAAACTTATGGGTGGTTAGCATCCCAAACATGATAGTTAGGGGGGTTATGTGGACTTCTTTCAAAATTAGCTAGACTTAGCACGTCCACCACGCCTCCTCGGTCAGGTGTACCGTTACCGCATCCTCGATCTATTCGTTTATTTAGCCTAAAAAAACGTACAGAAATGTGTCGCCATTACCCCCTCACATCATTGTGCGAAAACTTTCGTCTTTAAGATACATACACACTGTAAAAAACACCCCAAGTGATATCTATTTCGTGTCAGTAAACCCCTCCTCTTTTACGGAACATGCCGCTCTTTCTTTTCATGCTAGCATAAATGCCCGAGCGTTGCTACGGGTTCTCCAATCTTACTTGTGACAACACTTTTTATTTCAAATTAGTTCCATTTATCGCTAAACATCTCTTTCACTGTCGCACAGTTCTTTGCCCATCATGAGTCCCGTTCAATGCACAATCCTATCATTGCCCATCAGGCTGCACCACGTATGATTAAGACAAATCATGTTGTTGATTGATTCTCATCTTCAGCTTGCTGATTCTAGGTAACTTCTGAAGGTATATAGACAGGTAAATCTTGTTGTAAGGGAACGAGGTGGGACTATTCAGCCCAAAATATGCATACGCCTCTCTCTCTCTACTTCTTAGAACCTCTACAGCAGCCCAATACAGGCCCGTTTAATGGACAGTAGGAAATATGATTCATAACAATATTATTAATCAGACGTTTGACAGATTTGCATTGACTCTGTTTAGTCCCTGCCTGAAAGCACGGCATACACTGCAGTCTGGAACAGAACCCGTACACCACCAAATCAAGCGAGCAAGCCGGTGAATGATGCAACACCAGTCTGACGAGCATAGCAGGCAAGCTGAACACGGAGGAGATGCCGACAGCCTCGCCAGACCAGCCGCAGAAACTCCAGCGTGGTGAGCAAACAACTAAGAAAAAAATCAGGTTGATATAAGCAACATCAGCGAACACATATAGAAACAACAGGATCGAAGGACCACGCCAGAGGAGATGCACGGCGCCGGGAACACGGCACTCCAACGTTTGCCTATGTCTCACGCCGGTAACGCGGACGAGATAGATCACGGACGCTGCCTCGGACATGGATGTATTCCAGGGCCACGCCGACCTCACCGCACGAACACCACGCCAAGAGGACGCGCGGCGCCATGGACGGGCAGAGGGGCCGCGCGCGGTCGGCGGGAGACCTCCCAGTCCAAGAGACCCACCTAACTTCTCTGTCAGGGATGCCTACCATGTCGTTGCACGCTGCCGCCTCGCCCATCACCGCATGCGCGTGACCACGCACTCCAGCAGGTGAGCGGCGGCTGGGTTGGGGCGAGGCACGCAGGGACTACCGGGCGAGTGGAGCCAGGCGAGCGGCTCGTGGCTTGGGGCTGGTGGGCGCCCGCGCGCAGCGGCAGTCAACGCGCAGCGGCGTGCGCGCGTGATTTGGAACGAGGCAGGAGCGCTGCGGGCGGACGTGGATGCAGGGGATCGACCGGGAATTCGGAGGAGAGGAGCTGGCGGAAGCGAACGGAAGGGCGAGGTAGGCCAGGAGGAGGGCGAGGCGAGCAGAGGCGGAACCGGCGGCGGTGGGCGTGCGGCATGGAGCAAGCGCGAGGAGGCAGGCGAGGGGCGGGGAGAAAAGAATAGCCAACCGATACGATGGCAGATTGCAGTATTATGCGATTTGGTGGGAGGACAAATCGGTCCAATAAAAAATTAAACGAAAATTTTACCAGAAACCTTGACTCTTTTATTATTAGGTATGTACTAGCAAAAAAGCCCGTGCGTTGCATCGGAAGAAACTACGGAGTACTTTTATTATTATTTATTAATGGTGCAACTATTCTCGAAGAAGGAGTGGAACTCCTAATGCGGGGCAGCCGTGAAGAAAGCCAGATAGAAGACGGTGCAGCTCCACGCTAGGATCATGGCAAGCAACATGGTACCCAACGCACGGATAAACGCCGCGCATGTCCGAAGCGGTACCTGGTTGGGGTCGGCGACCAGGCAGGAGATCCCGCAAAACCAGAGGAAAATTTGAGACCGAATGTGATTAGGCAATAACCCAAATCAGGAGCCATATACACTTCCGTTTAATAGGCATTGTCAACTCTGATCATTGCTTATAGTCCAGTAGATATGCATAACAGGATGATATCTAATTATCTTTTATAGTCCAGTAGGAATATGCATAACAGGAAGATATCTAATTATCTGAAGAATATGCGGTCTACAATTCATCGTGTCCCGTAGAGCATCTCTAGCACACACCCTAAACCCCAAACCCCAAAAGCACATGTCCAGGCCACCTCAAAGCAGATTTGCAGATAAAATGATCGCACATACCAGAAGCTGCAAACCGAACTGCATAATTTAAAATAAACATTCGCGCCAGATTGTTCGTTGTATTTCAACAGAGAAAGAAGATGAACAACGGAGCCTAGTGCTCCGCTTTTCTACGTTAGTGGCTCCGCCGCCGCCGCGGCCGCTGACTACCAAAATACAGCTTACCGGAGTTGGAGAGCTTCGTGCGGCGGCGGTAGAGCAAGCTTCAGCTCATCACTCGCCGTCGTCGAGCTCGATGTAGCAGGTGTCCTGCGCCGCCAGCTTGCGGAGCCCGCCTTCTTATCGGCGTCGCGGTGTCTGGCATGTCCAAAAAAAAACAGCCTAAACCTGCATATCGATCCAAATTGCTATACAGAGACCGATATGCGGTGTCTGCTAGAGATGCTCTTAGTCCTTCTGCATGAACTTTGCCTCTCTGTTCTTTTGCCTATCAGGATTGGGAAATAATATACTCTTTCAGAATTTCAAGCCAGAGCTCAGCTGCAGTTTAATGATCTGATCAGCCAACAAAAATTTAATGTTCTTGTTCTTTGGCATAAATTACTGACATTGAAGGAAGGTTCTAGCAGATCAGCTTGGTGGCATGCAGGGCCTGATCATCTGGGATGCCGACGCGATGCAGCTTCTTCGTTGCCGCGGACGCGCTCATCCATCGATGCTAGGGGCCGCCAGATGCACGACAATGGCCTGAACTGATTGCGGAGTATACGTGTTTCATTAGCTGAAGTTTCCTTGTGGTTACTCGAGGACTGCAAGAGCATCAGAATCCATGTGATCGATTAGCCTGCTGTGTATTGAGTGGCTTCTCTGGATTTCACGTTGGGCCGAGGCAATCCAGATGTTGGGGAGGACGGCGGTGTCAATGGAGTCATGAAAGATAAGTACACCGTCACATGCACGATGCCGCGGGCGCCGCCTCCTTCCCCCTTCTGCTGTGTTTCTGTAATCTCGAGAATAGCGATGCTTCACTGCGCCGCTGGCCCGATTCGCCAGCCGCCGCACAATTATAGCATCTTTTTTTCCGATCCGCCTTCCTCCAGGTTCGTGCGAGCGCCAGCGCTGCCGTCCAACGAAGATCGATCGATGCTGACCCGAATCGCCAGCGCCGCTCCAAAGATTGTAGCGCCTCCCTGTTTTTTCGATCCGTCTTCGTCTATATTCGTGCCAGAAGCTGTGCCTTCCGGTTGTCGAAAGCGATGGATTCCCGGAGGCCCGGTCTAGTCGTGTGTATATATACAAGCTTTGAGCGTTTACATATGGACTCTTTTCCGGAACGAGAACAGATACCAGAGCTGATACGATAGGAAACGCTCTCGCACCCAACGGACGAAGCAAAACATCATGGACGGACGACGGAAATCAAACGGACCAAACCAAGGAAACGTTAGCTCCTTTATTATTAGGTATAGATATAGATATAGATAGATATAGATATAGCCAGTTCTTTTTTTTTAAAGTGCTGCCCCGTCCAACAGCACCAAAGAAACTACTCCCCTCAACAAACATTCCTCGTTTTGCTTTTTTTTATTAAAAACTAGCAAATATGCCCTTCGTTTTTAAATAAGTGGACAAATAACTTCAAACTTTGTTCACAGAAAAGTGTACATCTATCTTCTCAATGCACATTAAAGTAGTAAATATATTGTTTCTCTCCTATCGCAAGAAAATTAAACCCAATAACATTTAGCATATATTTTTCTTGTTTTCTACATGCACTTAGCTTATTGGAGGTATAAGAATTAAAAAAGAGTGAGATGTTAGTTTGTATTTTTCCAATGTATTTTCCACTCTACTTCATAATTTAACTTGAAAATATGCATATACACTTATTTATGGATGTAAAAGTATTATTTAGGCAATGGTGTTCTTGTCATGTAGTGTTACCTAAAAATGGTAATCCATGTGCGTCTAAAGAGTTGTTTTACATTTAATGAATCTAGATATATTTTAGCCAACATTTAGCCTAAATCTACAACAAAATTTAGGGTTGGAGAAAGTAGGTCATTCTTAACACCGTCAACAGCACGCGATCTTCTTTCATAGCGTAAATGAAACTAAGAGCATCTCCAGCCGCGTCCCCCAAAGCGTCCCCCAAAAGGATTTTGGGGACGCCGGCTAAAAAAACGACCCAGTCGCGTGCCCCAAAGGCCGCTTCGGTCCGGACATGCTCCAAATGTTGTCCGGCGTCCCTAGCCCATCCCATGTGTATAGAGTCTCTACCAGGGACGCCGGACACAACTTTTACACTTACATTTTGTTTGGAGGTCGCGTTTGGGAGACGTGGCTAGAAAAGGGACCTTTTCCAAACGAAAATTTTGTCCAGACGTCCCCCAAACGACTAATCCGGCGCTTTGTCCGGACATCGTTTGGGGGACGCGACTGGAGATGCTCTAAATTTTCTTAAGAAAATTCGAGTGTCAAAATCGCACAGGATTTTTTTTCCTGAAGTATGCAAAATGCGTACTCATTTTTTTTTATAGAACACAACAAACGTACGTCAACTCCGAGATTTACCAAAGCCAACACCCGGAATCATCATCCAGTGCAGGTAAAGGTAAATAAAAGTAACTGAAAAACATAAAGCACACTGAACTACGGCAACGTATCCTATGCATCCAGAGGAGTCGTGCATCCGTCTATCCTGAACCATTTGATTTTAATCGCGCGGGCGGCATAACAACTGTGGTTAATTTACGTTTACACGCCCGCCTGTTAATGGAAGTTTTCAGTTAACCCCGTCTTGTGTACTGCCCATCCTTTTACTAGATCGAAGTCATCGAACAGATCAGGTCGTGCTCGTCGGAGACAACTACAAAACGCGACGGCCGGCGTGCCATGAGAAACGTAGAGACCTTGCAGGTTTCAGAGACCTAATGTGACGGGCCGGCGCAGGCGATACAACGCAGCAGCGACCGACAGTGAATCACACAGCGGCGGGCGGTGGCTGATGGCGGCGGGCGAACACAGAACCCGGGCGGCCAGCGGCAATCACCAGCAGCTGCACGAGGACTCGCAACAGCTGCACACTTCCTAGTCCAGAACTAATCAAACCCAGCATAAATTAAAGTCGTGATTCCAGTTTTGTGCTCAATCGCATTGTGCAACCGCCAGTGTGAGTTCCACTTCCACCCGCCTGTACGCCCGTACAGTGTTCTTGTGAAGGGAATTGAATATGTGAGACGGATGTCTAGTATCCTCACGTGTAGTATCCGTTCCGTGACCAGATGCTCGTTTTTTCTCTTGGGTAACCAGATAAACGTTTAAAAATTAAAATAACAGTTGCCATCAAGCATCACGGAAACATTCTGTGAACAAATATCAAAGAACAAGTGTAACATGTAGCGGACAGATTCATCCACGTTGCTCGATGACAACTCAGTCTAACAGGAAAATGTTGACTGAATAATCAAATTAGAAGATAAATTTGCAAGCAGCATAAATAAATCAACTAAAATATACTCACTTGGAAAATAACTGGTCCTTAAGAGGAAGGGAGGTTCCAGTATTCCACTGCTGCCAACAATGGTTAGGGGAATAACCTGTAAATTCCGGGCGGACAGGGGCGGAGCCAGGATTCGAACATACGGGGGCGGGCTGAAGCCAATAATATTTTTCGCAAAGCATTTGACATATAGTAAATGTTTTTACTCGATTTTTTCAAGTAGTTTAATGTGAGAAATGTCTATTTCTCTGTATTTGGAGGCTAATTGAATGAAAACTTCCGATGTTGGTATTCATTATGATATAGCGCCCTAGAAACAGATAAGAAGGAATATAATAAACTCAATTTTTTAACCAAACATCTTCTGCAAATCATATTGTCAAAGGAGAGAGAGTATTTTTTTATTGCATTACTTATGTGCACACATTTAACAGTTAGGTTGAATCTAATACTGACTTAACAAAGTGAACAGCTTGTGAAATATTACCCTTAAGATCCATTGTCTTACAAGGTTTGTACTAATTAAGTGAACTACTAGGTCGTGATCCATCAAAACAAAGCAAGCGGTAGTATGTGTAGATCAATGTACCTATAAATTGAGTGCTTGAACGACGGACTGGAGGACGCAGCTTCATGGCCGCCACATGCAGGATCAAAAGAGTGGCTACCTTAGCTACGATGCTGGAAACGCCTTGCGCCGTGTGACCTTCTATCGCCCGACCGGCATCTTGCGAGCTGGAGCAGCGAGGCTGCGAGCGCCGCCGCCCTAGAAGGTGTTTTTTTAGGGTGCGTCATAGAGTAGAATTATTGCAACTTTTTTTTTGAGAGAATTTGGCACTTTATTCACTTAAAACATTGTTCGGGATACAAAGACCATCAGGAGGCTGGAGAAGCCACAACTGACGTCCCAAGTTGCTGGAAACAGCAGAGCGTGCCAATCTATGAGAATCAAAATTAGAGAGTCTACTTTCGTGCCTAAACGAAAATTCTTGCAGGTGACTCGCATCAGCTTTCACCTCGTCAAGGATCATACTATAGCTTCCCTTGAAGCCCTCGGAATTGATTGCATTGATCACCGATAAACAGTCAGAAGCAACCGTAACTCGTTGGAGCTGCAAGTCCTTCGCCAGTGCCATTGCTTCCCTGCAAGCAACAGCTTCCATGGTGGCTGGATCGATGATTCCTGAAACAGTAAGCGTGGAGGCACCCATGAAAACCCCAGTGTCGCTTCGGCATACAACCGCAACAGCGCCGCCCCGGCTGGTCTTGGACATGGCCGCGTCGACGTTGAGCTTTGCACAACCAGCACTTGGAGGAATCCACTTGGGTGCATGCGATATAGAGCCAGTGCCCGCTTTCTTCGTACCTGCCTTGGATGATTCCTGAAACAGTAAGCGTGGAGGCACCCATGAAAACCCCAGTGTCGCTTCGGCATACAACCGTAACAGCGCCGCCCCGGCTGGTCTTGGACATGGCCGCGTCGACGTTGAGCTTTGCACAACCAGCACTTGGAGGAATCCACTTGGGTGCATGCGATATAGAGCCAGTGCCCGCTTTCTTCGTACCTGCCTTGGATGAGATGGCCAGGTCGCGGAGGTAGCTCTGGATGAACATATGCGTTGACAGGGGACTTTGAAACTCCTCTTCATGGATGATCTTACGACGAGCAAACCAGATCGCCCAAAGGGTAACAGCCACTCTTGCAAAATCATCACGAGATAACGACTCCATCATTGCAAACAGCCATTGCTTGGGGTTGGGATCCTCGTTCATGCAAAGATGCTCCGTGATAGCTTCATCTGCTAAGGCCCACACACACCTCGCAACTGAGCAGTCTAGTAGTGAATGACGCCACGAATCTCCTGCGCCACAGATAGAGCAGAGACTATTGACAGCCATCTGACGATGGCACCTCACATCCGAGGTCGGGAGTGAGTGTCTTGCCAAGCGCCATAGGAACACCCGAAGCTTGGATGGCACATCAATCTTCCACAGACGCTGCCATGCCTTGCACTCAGATTCTGGGTTTGAGCCCTCGGATCGGCCCTCAAGCCAGCCCTCTCTTCTTCTCTTTGTTTCGACTAGCAGGCGGTACGCCGACCGTACGGTCATGACCCCGGTCTTTTCATAATGCCAAGCCCAGCAGTCTTCCAGCCGTTTGGTGCTCAGCGGTATGGACTTAATGCATTCATAGTCCATCGGTAGGAAGAACTCCTCCAGCAGATCCGTCTTCCAGGAAGCAGACGTGGTCTCAATGAAATCTGAGACTTGCATCGGCGGATCCTCCTTCAGGCAAACTATTGGTCGAAGCAGATGGTCACGTGGAAGCCAATTCTGGTTCCAGGCATGTGTACCCTCACCTGATCCGATCCTTCTGATGAGACCCAACTTTAGAGCCTCCTTTCCTTCGAAGATGGCCCTCCAAACCTGAGACGGAGCACTACCAAGTGAGGCCTCGAGGAATTCTGAGTTAGGGAAGTATACTGCCTTCAGAATCCGTGAGCTCAATGCTTCGGGGTTCTGCAGAATGCGCCACGCTTGTTTGGCGAGCATGGCAATGTTGAATAACTCTATGTCTCTGAAACCCATACCCCCGGCGAATTTTGGGGAGCACATAGATTCCCATGTGACCCAGCACGTCTTGCGCTGTCCATCCTTGCTACCCCACCAAAAGCTTCGTAACATGGCGTTGATTGATGCACAAAGCCCTCTAGGTAGTTTGAAACAGGACATGGAGAATGTTGGAATCGCCATAGCCACTGACTTGATCAACACTTCTTTCCCGCCTGATGCCAAGAGTTTTTCCAGCCACCCCTGTATTCTTTTCCAGATTCTATCCTTCAGATACTTGAATGCACCATGTTTAGACCTCCCCACATCAGAAGCATCCCGAGGTACTTCTCATTCAAGGTTTCATTTGGGACATTTAAGATGTTCTTCACGGCAAGTCTGCGAACCTCAGAGCAGCCCTTGCTGAAGAAAACAGAAGATTTATCAAAATTTACACGCTGACCTGAAGCATTGCAATATTTCTCCAGGATGGCGTTTACTTCCATTGCCCCCTCATCCGTGGCTTTTACAAACAGCAGGCTATCATCAGCAAAAAGGAGATGGTTCACGGCTGGAGCCGAGGAGGCCACCTTGATTCCTTCCAAGTGTGATGATTGACGACTTTGTTTTAAGAGGCCAGAAAGGCCCTCTGCTGCAAGCAAAAAGAGATAAGGTGATATTGGATCCCCTTGACGGAGACCACGAGTAGGACGAAACTCCTCCAAAGGTGTGCCATTGAACAACACCGAAAAGGATACCGAAGAAACCATCCTCATGATCAGCTCCACCCAACGACGGTGGAAACCCATCTTCAGCATGATTGCTCTCAGATATGACCACTCAACCCGATCGTAGGCCTTCCTCATGTCAAGTTTCAGAGCACACTGCTGGTGTTTTTTAGCTCCATTACGCTTCATGAAGTGAAGGCATTCATACGCCGTGATGATATTGTCCGTGATTTGCCTACCAGGAACAAAGGCAGACTGTTCCTCAGAAATGATCTCTGGAAGAATTACCTTAAGTCTGTTCGCCAACACCTTAGAGGCAATTTTGTAAATCACATTGCACAGGCTGATGGGGCGAAACTGACCCAGTTCCTCCGGTGAAGCCACCTTCGGAATTAGCACCACGAAAGTCTTGTTAATCCCTTCAGGGCTGTCCTCTGCTCTCAATATGCGAAGCACCGCATTGGTAACCTCTCCCCCACACAAATCCCAGTGTTTTTGGAAGAAATGTGCTGGGTAGCCATCCGGCCCTGGGGCCTTTAGAGGGAACATCTGGAACAGAGCCTCCTTTACCTCAGCATCCGCAAAGGGAGCAGCCAGTGACATATTCATCGCTGGCGTTACTGAAACTGGAACTGATGCCAAGACTTCCTCCAAACCGGAGATTGCTTCCGAGGTGTAGAGATCCTTGTAGAAATCCCTTGCCATGCGATTAAGCTCGCTCTGATCCTCGGTGATAACACCATCCGCCCGTCGCAGCCTATTAATACGGTTCTTCTTCTTCCTCTTGCTAGCACGCAAGTGAAAGAATTTTGTATTGCGATCACCTTCAGAAAGCCACTGTATGCGGGATCGCTGCCTCCACATGGTTTCCTCCCGGTGCCCAAGTTCTGTAATCCGCTCCACTATCTTCAGTTTGCTGTGTCCGGGCCCAACCCTGTTTGGTAAGCTACGGAGAGTAGCGAGTTCCGACTTCAGGGAGCGTAGCTCCTTGCGGACGTGGCCAAAGGTTTCCTGTCCCCAATTAGATAGCGAGCCCGAAAGGCCCTTCAACTTCTCCTCCAGCTCTTGCATGGATGTACAGGCGCTGGACTTCCACTCATGCTCCATCAGAGGAGCAAAACCCTCGTGGGCTTCCCACATTGCCTCATAGCGGAACACCCGTTGTTGGGGAGCCCGATCCGCAGGTGGTTCATGGAGCAGAAGAATCGGCGAGTGATCAGAGACCGCCGCCGTCAGGTGTTGAAGAGTTGCAAGTGGAAATCTGTCGCTCCAGCTGGTCGTAGCCTGGGCACGAGCAAGTCTGACCCGACAGTAGCTTCCTCCAGCAACTTTCTTCTCAAACGTCCACGGATTCCCCGTGTAGCCAAGATCCATCAGTTCACAAATGTCGACTGTATCACGAAAAGCTTGAATCTGGGTATTGCTTTGCTCATTAACACCCACATGTTCCTCCCTATGGAGTACCTCGTTAAAATCGCCTATACACAACCATGGAAGAGGCGAGGAAGCTTTGATGAATTTCAGCATGTCCCACGTTTTATGGCGGTCCGCAACTTGGGCTTCTCCGTACACACAGGTTAGTCGCCAAGGGTCCATCGAAGGAGTATGAACAACTGCATCTATGTGATACTGAGAAAAAGGCAAAAACTCGACATTTATTTCATTAATCCAGAAAAAAAACCCAGGCCACCACTGCGGACCTGTACTGCTAACAGCAAAAGCATGGTCATAACCCAATGTTCCTGCTAGACTTTCTACTCTGGATCTGTGAATTTGAGTTTCCACAACACAGAGTATAGAGGGGGCAAACTCACGCACAAAATCGCGGAGCTCACGCACTGTCGCGGCATTGCCCAAACCGCGACAGTTCCACAAGAAGGTACTCATTGTTCCCTCCTTCCCGGAGGCCGCCGATCCAACATTAGACTTGTCCTTCTTAGGTGTAGAGTGTTTCTTCGGACGCTTCTGCTCCCTAGCCGATGGAGGAGGAGGGGGAGTTCCCGAGCGGGGCGGGTACACCTTCCCCTTCCCTCCCTCGTCAAAATCCAGCTGTTTGCTCACCCCCTTATCAGCAGCCAGGCCAATGACCCCACTATCCTTCCATTCAAGCATCAAAGGAGCAGCAGTACTGTCCTTCACCGGGCTCCCGTCATTCAGTCTTGCCTCCGAAGAATTCCGCTTACGGTTCTCCAGATTAGCTAGCTCTCCGCCGCGACCCCCTCGCCCGCGTCCATCACGTCCTCCCCTCCCAGCACCACCTCTACCACCACGACCCGGAGCACGGCCCTCATGGGATCCTCCCTCTCGTGTATGAGGTTTCTGGGAAGGTGCTTGATCAGAATTGCCATACAGCTGTGTTCTATTCCACGCCGTATCAGCCAACATTCAAGAACCAAAGGCCTCTGCCGTCAGGGCGTGCACACCCGAACCGCACTCCTCCTTTACATGTCCCATGTGTCCACAGACAGCACAGTAGCGAGGCACCTTCTCGTATTTCACCCGCATGACAACAGGTTTCTCTCCTTCCGGCGTGATTGCAACGAAACGCCTCAGTTCGTTCCTCGCATCGAGCCATACACGTGCACGGACAAAATCACCACCATGCATATCCACCGAGATCACTTCACCCACCTTCGCAGCTAGCCCGGTAATGATATGTTTCTTCCGGTACAACTCTGGCACATCATGTATCTGCACCCAAGCTTGGATCCGGTTCAGTTCCACTAACGATGCTTTGCAGGTCCCATCATATTTCTCAACCAGCCGGCCATGGTCCCTGAAGATCCAGGGGCCTTGCTCTGTGATCCTCTGCCAATCGCCTAGGCAACTGGCTTGCACCAAGAACCGATTCCCTTCCAACGCACGAAACGTGACCGCCTGCGCAGGAGCCCAGGCGAACTTCATCGTCTTCTCCAAAGACGCAGCACTAAACGGCTTTGATGAGAGAAGCCGCATCACCGCCATCCACTTCGATCCTTCCTTCAGAGACTCCACATCCGCCTTTGCGACGAAAACGCCGCCAATGTCTTCCTCTTTGATGTTCAGGCTGAGCAGTAGATCTTCCAGCGCTGGTTCAGATCCCTTGCGCCCCGCCGAGCCACTACCTTCGCCTTTTTCCGGAGCCGCCGCCATCACTGGTTCCACGCCCAAACCCTAACACGAGGAACCGCCAAGGCCGGGAAGCCGATCAGATCGGCCCCTTGATCAGCCCGAACAGGTCCCGCGCGAGAAGGAGAGGGAGGGAGATGAGCGAGATGGCGGAAGAGCAGCCCCCGGCGCCGGAGATCGTGGATCGCCGGCGTGGTACGAAAAACCCTAGTCGCCTAGGTATTGCTCCCTCGTTGGTAGAATTATTGCAACTAGATCCCATGAATCACAGGGCCGAAAGAACTGACGAGAGTGAGTCAAGGCTTCGATCTAGGCCTTATTATCTATGACCATTAGCCCATATACTATGTCCTGGAAACATTGAGGGGGGATCGTTTGGGGGGGGGGGAGATATGGGGCCTATTTGGTCGCTTGCCAAGTCGTTTCTCACACGAGTGTAAGTTCATCTCGCTGTTCTACGCAACTTTCGTGTTTGAAGTTTTTCGTTTTGATATTGGTAGATGAGTGCTCCTTGGTCTCACTAATACACTGTACGGAGTTGTAGATCTACTCGTATACGAATGGCGAAACCAAAAATCATTGAACACAAAGGTTATGTGAAATGGTGTTGTGATACTACACCTCGAAGGAAATTTCAAATGGTCGACCGAGTCCCATGAATTTTACAAAGTTTGTCCAGATAAGTTCCAAAGGAAACGTGAAACCGTACTTTAAACACTCGACGAAACTATAAATTGGTGGTGGGAATGGATTTGCAACATCAAGACACACTTTTTAATGTGCACTTTATCTTGAATTTAACCATGCATGATTGTGTATATTAGAGTGGATTAAGATGAACTAGTTTGCTAAAATACAATGTACTCACAGTCTCATGCTACGTAGTGCATCCAATCCTCGTGCATCTTTTTCTCCCGTGATGCCTAAATAGTCTTGTTGTGAAATGGTGTTGTACACCTCGAAGGAAATTTCAAATGGTCGACCGAGTCCCATGAATTTTAAAAAGTTTGTCCAGATAAGTTCCAAAGGAAACATGAAACCGTACTTTAAACACTCGACGAAACTATAAACTGGTGGTGGGAATCGATTTGCAACATCAGGACACGTTTTTTTAATGTACACTTTATCTTGAATTGAACCATGATTGTGTATACTAGATTGGATTAAGATGAACTAGTTTGCTAAAATACAATGTACTAACAGTCTCATGCTACCTAGTGCAACCAATCCTCGTGCCTCTTTTTCTCCCATGATGCCTAAATAGTCTTGTTGGCCTCCAAACTACAAGCAAAACATGGATTTAGACTTGGCCTAGTCCATTATGGCTTTAGGAAAAAGATCTCCACATATGAAAAAAAAAGTTCGAGGAACCAAACATGTCCATGTTTTCCTCCAAATCATCTTTCTGCAGCCACTTTTGATTTTTTGCAGGGTGCGGTGCTAGTGGAGTAGGGCTAGCAGATGGAAGCACATTATTATCACATGGTGATACGTGCATTTTACATCAGCAATATAATGATTTATATGATTTGTTTTGAATGATATTCGCCATGATCTATCTTTATTTATGCCTTTTCAGTTGATTTATGAGACTTTCCTACAAAGTTCATTTCATTGGTATTTAATTTCTGGAAGACAGAAAACCTCCTTTTTCGTATTTTGTTGTTGGGATTTCTATTTTCGTGCCCTCAGGTCCTTAGTTGTACTCAGTTTTTCCCAGCTCCTTAGTTTTTTCTCAGTTTTCCCCAAGCCCTTGTTTGAAACCCGCAGAAGCAGCTCAGACGGCATGATTCCCGTTTAGTTGACCGTTCTGTCACGTGTGGGGCCGCGTCGTGTGGGGCCGCGTCATGTGGGCCCGCGTCGCGTGGGGCTGGTAGAAAGGGACCGCGTGGGACAGGACGAGAAGCGTTTGGTTGCACGTGAGCAGGAGTTGGGTTCTGTCTCTCTCGGCCCCAAATTGGCATTATTAAGTGCACATTTTTCCCCTCTTTCTCTCTGTCCTTTTCACCAAATTAGTATAAAATCTAGAGAACCTTGCATTTCTGACTTTTTTCAATTATTTGTGCCTTTTGGCCCTCGTTGTTTACCCAATATGACAGCAAATCTAGTACTCCCTCTGGTCCATATGTATGTAGTTAAATCTAGAAGCAAATCTCCAGGGTAATGTACGATAAATTCACAGTCATAGTAAATCAAGAAAACTAAGTACGGCCAACAAAATATAGTAGAATAGGGATAGATAATATGGATAGATAATAAGTTGCATACACAGCAGCCAACATAGTAACAGGTTCTTCACAGCACCATCATACTAACATAACAACAAGGGATCTCTAGCTAACAACAAAGGGATCCCAAAAACAAAATAGGAGGCAGCAGTAGCAGCACACGTCCAGGACTCCGCCTACCCCATCTGGCTCTGCCTCCACTTGTTGCTCTTGCTCCCCTTGGGAGCCTTGGGCTTGAGCGGAGGCATGCGCCCGGCGGAGATCTCCACCCGCTGCAAGCTGCGGAGGTGCATGCCGAGCGCCCTGTGCTTGGCGCGGAATGAGTGGACGTTCACCGTCGTGCCGACCTTGGGGAAGGTGGTGCTGATGTTCTCAGCATGCGTGACGAGGCAGTTGAAGTCCGTGGCGCCGAGTCTCCTGGTGCAGAAGGGGCACCTGTAGACCTCCTTGGCGAAGTAGGAGATGTACTGGCCGACCTGCAGCCTCCGCAGCACCTGGCGAGTCTTGACGTCCTCGTCCTCTTCATCGCTGCCGACATCGCTGCCAGACATCTGATCCATATCAAACAGAAACTAGTGAATGAGTTGCAACGATGACTAACGTGCACGGTAACAAAGTTAAGAAAAACAGAGTCAGCCTCAGTTAGAGTGGACATGATTATATATCTACAGGGAAGGTGTTAGCGAACTAAAGCTCATGCACAACAGATTTGTACACAGCAATGGTTCGTTGAACCCTCCTCGTAAAAATTTGTGCCCAACGATTCATCATAGGCAAAGAAAGCAGATTCTAGATCTGAACTAGATCTGAACTTAAACACATTCGAGATTATTTGCAAAATTAAACGGTTGATATCTTTTGATTAGTGCATAAAATAACTGATTGAGATCCCATGATTACTTGCATAAATTAACTGATTGAGATCCAATATTACTTGCATAAATTAACCAAACAGCCGAACCCCAAATCTTAAACGAAATCAAGAAGTGATCAAAACAAAATGGAATAAAATCGGCGCAAATATTAGCCCAATACTCATCCATCTACGGATCCATCTACACCAGCAAAAATAGGGTTCATAAAGGAATGGGGAACAAAAAAAGGAAGCAAACCGTAGTTACCTCGTTCCATGGGTCCTCCAGGGAGGTGTCGTAGGGGTTCGGGGGCGGGACGTACGGCACGGGGTCATAGGGGTCCCATCCCGCCGGGATCTGACTGCCACCGACGGTAGCAGCCTCCGATGCACCGGCGGCAGCAGCCTCCGATGCACCGACGGCGGCGGCGGCGACGACGTCCGTAGAGGGGACGGCGCCGAAGATGGAGGCGTCGCGCTTCAAGCCTACCTCGACGATGGGATTGGCATTCTCCTTGTCCATCTCGCCGGAGGAGGAAGAGGGAGAGGGAGAGGGTTTTTTGCTTTGGAGAAGATGATGGGACGTGAGAGAGTTGGCGATGCGTGAGCGAGTGAGAGTGACAGAGAGAGTGCGAGGAGGCGTCTATAAAGGCAAGGGGTGGTTAATGCGACCCGTGTCCTACGCGTGCACAGTTGCACGTCTGCACGTCTTGGACTTCTGCAACGCGACACGCGTCCACGATTGCACGTCTCGACTTCTCCACCTCTACCCGCGTCTATGCGTCAACAATTGCACGTGTCCTCAAGTCTAACCCTGGAAATTTAGATATACTCAGGTATACCCTCGAGTCTTATACTAGCATTTTTTGTGTGCTCAATTTTCCCCTCGAGTGCTAATACTGGCTAGTGCAATATACTCAGTTTTACCCTCAAGTGGCTGGTCAAAAGAGAGTCAACAAATGGGATTAACTAGTTAAATGAGTCATTTAATGTGCAAAAAAATCCGGAAAAGAGTGGCACTTACTCATGGAGTCTTTACCACAAATTGCCACTTCTCAAATCATAGATAAATCATAGATAAATCAAGTTTTACCACAAATTGCCACTTCTCAAATCACCTAGTAGCTATGAAGGTGCATGGTTTTCCAAAATAAGCCCTTCCCAAAACAGCTTCCCCCAAATCATATTTTGTCTAAATGAGGCCACAATTCTCACACTGATGTATATTGGTATTGCAAATAGTTTGAGGTAGGCCAAGATGGGTTTCATTGTACAAAACACGCATTTTCCATTTTTTAAATCTCAAATTTGAATCCCTTAGTCTGTTTACTACTCAGGTGCCCTTGGTTTCTTGATAGTACTCAGTTTTGCCCTCTCTCTTCACAAATTCTCGCAGACGTGCAACATCGCCCTAATTGGTCTAGCCCATGTCACGCGGATCATGCCCGCCGACCGTTGATCGTATGATCTAGGGAACGGGCAGGATAACCCCTCTCTCTCTCTCTATTGGCGGTTAGCTTCCACCCTCTAAGTATGCTGAAGGGCGGTTTTCTGTATTATTTTTCACGCGCTAAAAATTATAAACTCTTTTAGGCGTTATTTTTCACGCAAAAAATGATAAACCATCACCGATTTGTTGTTGTCATTACTTTTCACGCAAAAAATGATAAACCATAACCAATTTGTTGTAGCCATTACTTTTCACGCAAAAAAATGATAAACCATGACCGATTTGTTGTTGCCATTACTTTTCACGCAAAAAATGATAAACCATCAACAATTTGTTGTAGCCATTACTTTTCACGCAAAAAAAATGATAAACCATCACCGATTCCCTTTGATGTAGCCATTACTTTTCACGCAAAAATTGATAAACCATCACCGATTTGCTGTAACCATTAATTTTCACGCAAAAAATGATAAACCATCACCGATTTCTTGTAGCCATTACTTTTCACGCAAAAAATGATAAACCATCACCGATTTCTTGTAGCCATTACCTATCTTTGTATAGAATGATAAACCTATCACGTATGATTTTTGAGGTCATTTAGAGAAGGTAGAAAAAACCTAATTTGTTACAAAAGCTGGTTTCAGTGAGACCTAACCAAGTTTGGCATACATGATGGCATACCTATAACAACAAGGAATATCTAAAAGGGAAAGTTGCAGAAAATTTGAAATTTAGGGTGAAAATGATGCCATACATGATGCTGTTTTTCGAGGTTTTGACCCGAAAATCAATTGGGTATTATAAAGGGAAATAAAAAGTTCGAAAAATGTAAAAACAAAACAATCTATCTATCTATGTATAGAAGATCAGCTGTATGAAATTTGAGGTTATTTAGAGAAGGTAGAAAAAATCACCTTGTTAGAAAAGCTGGTTTCAGCGAGACGAAACGGCATGCGCTTAAGCAAAGTGATTTTTTCGAACATCTCTAAATGACCCCGAATTTTCCATACATGATGCCATACGTGTAACAACAAGGAACACTATCTAAAAAGTGTCAAAAAAGTTTGCCCAACCATATAGCTCTATCAAAAAGAACCTCACCATGGCGCTAGTATAATTTTGGGATAGTTACAAACTTTCGTTACCTAACCTTCAACATGAAACTTATTTCAAATTCATTTTGGCCTAGAAGAAACAAATCCCAACTTGATTCGAGCACCACAGCCTCCAAACGATGCCGATGCCGATATCGGCATGGTCAGAATGGCTATGCTCGCCGCCACTGCTAGGTCAACGTCGGGATGCACCCTCAATCCCGTCCCCTCATTCGATCACTGACACACCAGAGATACCGCCGAGGCCAATGCCGAACGTACATGCTGATGCCAATGCCGAACATGCATGCACGCCGTTGTGGGCACGGCCACGCCGACCCGCTATGCTGGACGCCACAGACCGCCGCGAGGTCTTTCCCTTCGCCACCACACTCTCCTAGCACCCACCTATACACGCCAGAAAGGAGAGACACTAGTTTTCTCTACATTGCTCGCGTTCATATCCGACACGGTCAGTCAAAGTTTTGAGGTGGTCGTCGATGTCGTCGACCATTTCTTCTTTTCTTTGCATGGTTAAACGCGTCTAGTTCATATCTATCTAATGCGTCTGGTCTCGCCTCATGCTGTTCTTTGTGGACGTCGATCTCATCTCGGCACCCCGCATGCCACCTCCTCCGTGCCATCGCTGTAGAGCACCGTTTAAAAATCTAATCCTACCTGTGTATTGCCCCTTGTATCAGTGTCATGGCCCCACTTGTCATTCGATATACCGAAGCCCCACTCATTCGCGTTTTGGTCAGGGATACAACGATGCTTACGGTCAAACAAAGATGGATGGTCTGACGTGTCTTTGCGGGCTCTACGTGGCCCCACTATTCAGAAGATAATGGTCAACCGTCGGGCAACCGGCCGTTACATCACGTGTGATGGTTTCAGACAAAGGCTTGGGTAAAACCGAGGAAAAACTAAGGAGCTGGGGAAAACTGAGCACAACTAAGGACCCGAGGGCACGAAAATAGAAATCCCTTTGTTGTTTCACAGATCTTCTAGACGCCTAAAAATTAAAGGAAAAATTGATGATTAGTTTTTCATCAAGAGAAGGACCGTGGGCCAAAGAAGCACGAGAGGAGAGCCACGAGACTCGAAAGAGACCAGGTGGCGCACACCCTCAACAGGGCACACCACCTAGGCCCATTTCGGCCTCGAGCGTCATCTCAGCTCCTCATTTTTACAGACGTCTCTGTTTTTCCAGAAAACCTACGCCATATTTTCCCACAATTTACAAAGGCGGCGGCGGAGGTGAAAGTCCTCTCCTACTCCGGGAGAGGGCAGATCCTGCACCACCGCCATCATCATCACCACTCCTCCTTGGCGTAGGGGGAGGTCTCTCCATCAACATGTCCATTGATACGTCTCCAACGTATCGATAATTTCTTATGTTCCATGCTACTTTATTGATGATACCTACATGTTTTATGCACATTATATGTCATATTTATGCATTTTCTGGAACTAACCTATTAACAAGATGCCGAAGAGCCGCTTGTCTGTTTTCTCGCTGTTTTTGGTTTCGTAAATCCTAGTAAGGAAATATTCTCGGAATTGGACGAAACTTTCGCCCAGGGTCCTATTTTTGCACGAAGCTTCCAGAAGACCGAAGAGTCAACGAAGTGGGGCCACGAGGCAGCCAGGAGCTAGGGCGGCGCGGCCCAGGCCTTGGCCGCGCCGGCCTACCCCCTGGGCCCCTCGTGTGGCCCCCTGACCTACCCTTCCGCCTACTTAAAGCTTCCGTCGCGAAACCCCCAGTACCGAGAGCCACGATACGGAAAACCTTCCACAGACGCCGCCGCCGCGAATCCCATCTCGGGGATTCGGGAGATCGCCTCCGGCACCCTCGCCGGAGAGGGGATTCATCTCCCGGAGGGCTCTTCATCGCCATGATCGCCTCCGGAGTGATGAGTGAGTAGTTCACCCCTGGACCATGGGTCCATAGCAGTAGCTAGATGGTCGTCTTCTCCTTGTTGTGCTTCATTGTTGGATCTTGTGAGCTGCCTGACATGATCAAGATCATCTATCTATAATACTATATGTTGTGTTTGTCGGGATCCGATGGATAGAGAATACTATGTTATGGTGATTATCAATCTATTGTTTATGTGTTGTTTATGATCTTGCATGCTCTCCGTTATTAGTAGAGGCTCTGGCCAAGTTTGTACTCTTAACTCCAAGAGGGAGTATTTATGCTCGATAGTGGGTTCATGCCTCGCATTTACACCCGGGACGATGACGGAAAGTTCTAAGGTTGTGTTGTGTCTGTTGCCACTAGGGATAAAACATTGATTCTATGTCTAAGGATGTAGTTGTCGATTACATTACGCACCATACTTAATGCAATTGTCTGTTGCTTAGCAACTTAATACTGAATGGGGTTCGGACGATAACCTGAAGGTGGACTTTTTAGGCATAGATGCAGTTGGATGGCGGTCTATGTATTTTGTCGTAATGCCCAATTAAATATCACTATATTTATCATATCATGTATATGCATTGTTATGCCTTTCTCTATTTGTCAATTGCCCGACTGTAATTTGTTCACCCAACATGCTTTTATCTTATGGGAGAGACACCTCTAGTGAACTGTGGACCCCGGTCCTATTCTTTACATAGCATACAATCTACTGCAATTGTGTTTTACTATTTTTTTGCAAACATCTTCCACTCGATACGCTTAATCCTTTGTTACAGCAAGCCGGTGAGATTGACAACCTCACTGTTTCGTTGGGACAAAGTACTTTGGTTTTGTTGTGCAGATTCCACGTTGGCGCCGGAATCCCCGTTGTTGCGCCGCATCACATTTCGCCACCATCAACCTTCAACGTGCTTCTTGGCTCCTACCGGTTCGATTAAACCTTGGTTTCTTTCTGAGGGAAAACTTGCTACCGTGCGCATCATACCTTCCTCTTGGGGTTCCCAACGAACGTGTGAGTTACACGCCATCAAGCTCTTTTTCCGGCGCCGTTGCCGGGGAGATCAAGACACGCTCGCAAGGGGAGTCTCCACTTCTCAATCTCTTTACTTTGTTTTTGTCTTGCTTTATTTTATTTACTACTTTGTTTGCTGCACTAAATCAAAATACAAAAAAATTAGTTGCTAGTTTTACTTCATTTACTGTTTTGCTCTCTATATCAAAAACACAAAAAAATTAGTTACTTGCATTTACTTTATCTAGTTTGTTTTATTTATCACGTTGCTAAAATGAATACCCCTGAAAATACTAAGTTGTGTGACTTCACAAATGCAAATAATAATGATTTCCTATGCACACCTATTGCTCCACCCGCTACTACAGACAGAATTCTTTGAAATTAAACCTGCTTTACCTGAACTTGGTTATGAGAGATCAATTTTCCGGTGTTAGTTCCGATGATGCTCGCTGCCCATCTCAATAATTTTGTTGAACTTTGTGAAATGCAAAAGTATAAAGATGTAGATGGTGATATTATTAAATTGAAAGTGTTTCCTTTCTCATTAAGAGGAAGAGCTAAAGATTGGTTGCTATCTTTGCCTAAGAATAGTATTGATTCATGGACTAAATGCAAGGATGCTTTTATTGGTAGATATTATCCTCCCGCTAAAATTATATCTTTGAGAAGTAGCATAATGAATTTTAAGCAATTAGATACTGAACATGTTGCTCAAGCATGGGAGAGAATGAAAACTTTGGTAAAGAATTGCCCAACCCATGGATCGACTACTTGGATGATCATCCAAACCTTCTATGCAGGACTAAATTTTTCTTCGCGGAATTTATTGGATTCAGCTGCTGGAGGTACCTTTATGTCCATCACATTGGGGGCGGCTACAAAACTTCTTGATGATATGATGATAAATTACTCAGAATGGCACACGGAAAGAGCTCCACAAGGTAAGAAGGTAAATTCTGTTGAAGAAACCTCTTCCTTGAGTGATAAGATTGATGTGATTATGTCTATGCTTGTGAATGGTAGATCTAATGTTGATCCAAATAATGTTCCTTTAGCTTCATTGGTTGCTCAAGAAGAAAATGTTGATGTGAATTTCATTAAAAATAATAATTTCAACAACAATGCTTATAGGAACAACTCGGTAATAACTATAGGCCATATCCTTCGCTAATGGTAATGGTTATGGTAATTCTTATGGGAATTCTTACAATAATAATAGGAGTGTACCCTCTGGTCTTGAAGCCATGCTTAAAGAATTTATTAGTACACAAACTGCTTTTAACAAATCTGTTGAGGAAAAGCTTGATAAAATTGATACTATTGCTTCTAGAGTTGATAGACTTGCCTCCGATGTTAATCTTCTAAAATTGAAAGTTATGCCTAATAATGATATTGATAATAAGATTACTACTACAGCAAATGCCATCCAAGTTAGAATTAATGAGAATATAAGATTAATGGCTGAACTCGCGTGCTAGGTGGGATAGAGAAGAAAATGAAAAACTAGCTAAAGAGAATAATGTAGCTAAAGTTTGGACTATTACCACCACTAGTAATGCTAATTCTTCACATGTTGCTGCACCTCCTACTATCAATGGTAAAATAATTGGTGTTGGCAATGTTTCTACTCCTAGTGCAAAGCGTTCAAAACTGCCTGAAACTGCTAAAACTGCTGAAACTGCTTGTGATAAAACTGCTGAATTTTTTTCCAACCTTGGGAACAATGATCCCATTGCTGTAGCTCATAATGATTTAGATTTTGATGATTGCCACATCTCTGAAGTTATAAAGTTCTTGCAAAAACTTGCTAAAAGTCCTAATGCTAGTGCTATAAATTTAGCCTTTACAAAACATATTACAAATGCTCTCATAAAAGCTAGAGAAGAGAAACTAAAACTTGAAACTTCTATTCCTAGAAAGTTAGAAGATGGTTGGGAGCCCATCATTAAAATGAAATTCAATGACTTTGAATGTAATGCTTTATGTGATCTTGGTGCAAGTATTTCTGTTATGCCTAAAAAGATTTATGATATGCTTGACTTGCCACCATTGAAGAATTGTTATTTGGATGTTAATCTTGCCGATAATGTTAAAAAGAAACCTTTGGGGAGGATTGATAATGTGCGCATTACGGTTAACAATAACCTTGTCCCCATTGATTTTGTTGTTTTGGATATCGAATGCAATGCATCTTGTCCTATTGTGTTGGGAAGACCTTTTCTTCGAACCGTTGGTGCTGTTATTGATATGAGGGAAGGTAATATTAAATATCAATTTCCTCTCAAGAAAGGTATGGAACACTTCCCTAGAAAGAGAATGAAGTTGCCTTTTGATTCTATTATTAGAACAAGTTATAATGTTGATGCTTCTACTCTCGATGTTACTTGATTTGCACTTTCTGCGCCTAGCTGAAAGGCGTTAAAGAAAAGCGCTTATGGGAGACAACCCATGTTTTTACTACAGCAATTTTTTGTTTTGTTGAGTCTTGGAAGTTGTTTACTACTGTAGCAACCTCTCCTTATCATGTTTATGTGCCAAGTAAAGTTTCTATGTTATAGTTGATGTTATATTTGGGATCGCTGCGCAGAAACAGCATTGCTGTCTGTCACGAATCTGGGCACAGTTCTCTGTAGAAAATTCGAAAAAATCTGCCAATTTACGAGCGTGATCCTCAGATATGTACGCAACTTTCATCAGTTTTGAGTTTTTCCATTTGAGCAAGTCTGGTGCCAGCTTTAAATTCGTCTTTACGGGGGAGTGGTGTTTTGGAACATGGGAGCATATGCTCCCTTTATTTTAAAATTCATCTTACACAAATTTTGAATTTCAAAAAAATTGGAACGAAAAATTTGCACGTACATCTTCACGTGCTACACGCTCACAAAGTTGTTTCATAAAAAATAGACTTGTCATGTGACGTGTGTAAAAAAGACAAAACTCAGTGCTAAAAATAATGTTTTTTACAAGATAAATTTTCTCTTTTTTACATAGACCACAAAAAATATTATTTTTTCATGAAACTTGACGAATGCTCATATATTATGGAGATGTACACATAGAATTTTTTGTCAAAATTTTTCGACAACTCGAAATATAATTTTTTGGTATAGGGAGCATACGCACCCGGGAGCCGAATTGAATTTCCGTCTTTACGGACTGTTCTGTTTTTGACAGATTATGCCTTTTATTTCGCATTGCCTCTTTTGCTATGTTGGATTTATTTCTTTGATCCATTAATGTCCAGTAGCTTTATGCAATGTCCAGAAGTGAAAATAATGATTGTGTCACCTCTGAATGTGTGAATTATTAATTGCGCACTAACCCTCTAATGAGTTTGCTTGAAGTTTGGTGTGAAGGAAGTTTTCAAGGGTCAAGAGAGGAGAATGATATACTATGATCAAGAGGAGTGAAAGCTCTAAGCTTGGGGATGCCCCGTGGTTCACCCCTGCATATTTTAAGAAGACTCAAGCGTCTAAGCTTGGGGATGCCCAAGGCATCCCCTTCTTCATCGACAACATCATCGGGTTCCTCCCCTGAAACTATATTTTTATTCAATCACATCTTGTGTTCTTTACTTGGAGCGTCGGTTTGTTTTTGTTTTTGTTTTTGTTTGAATAAAATGGATCCTAGCATTCACTTTGTGGGAGAGAGACACGCTCCGCTGTTGCATATGGACACATGTGTCCTTAGGCTTTACTCATAATGTTCAAGGCGAAGTTTCTTCTTCGTTAAATTGTTATATGGTTGGAATTGGAAAATGCTACATGTAGTAATTCTAAAATGTCTTGGATAATGTGATACTTGGCAATTTTTGTGCTCATGTTTAAGCTCTTGCATCATATGCTTTGTACCTATTAATGAAGAAATACATAGAGCTTGCTAAAATTTGATTTGCATATTTGGTCTCTCTAAGGTCTAGATAATATCTAGTATTGAGTTTTGAACAACAAGGAAGACGGTGTAGAGTCTTATAATGTTTACAATATGTCTTTTATGTGAGTTTTGCTGCACTTGTTCATCCTTGAGTTTGCTTCAAATAACCTTGCTAGCCTAAACCTTGTATCGAGAGGGAATACTTCTCATGCATCCAAAATCCTTGAGCCAACTACTATGCCATTTGTGTCCACCATACCTACCTACTACATGGTATTTCTCCGCCATTCCAAAGTAAATTGCTTGAGTGCTACCTTTAAACAATTCAAAATGCTCATCAATTTGTGTCAATGTTTTATAGCTCATGAGGAAGTATGTGGTGTTTATCTTTCAATCTTGTTGGGCAACTTTCACCAATGGACTAGTGGCTTCATCCGCTTATCCAATAATTTTGCAAAAAGAGCTGGCAAGGGGATTCCCAGTCCCAAATTAATTAACAAAAATAGACACTCCTCCATGGTATGTGATTGTTGGACGGCACCCGAAGGATTCGGTTAGCCATGGCTTGAGAAAGCAAAGGTGGGGAGGAGTGTCATCTAAATAAAACTAAAATAAAAAGGCACTCCTTCATGGTATGAGATTGTTGGCAGGCACCCGAGGATTCGGTTAGCCATGGTTTGTGAAAGAAAGGTTGGAAGGAGTGCCACCCAAAAATAAAATAAAATGGGAGCCGCTCTTTGAAGGTTTGCCTGGCAAGGGGTTAGAGTACCCGCTACCATTCGTTGACAACAACAAACACCTCTCAAAACTTTACTTTTATGCTCTCTATATGTTTTCAAAATAAAAGCTCTAGCACAAATACAGCAATCGATGCTTTCCTCTTTGAAGGACCTTTCTTTTACTTTCATTGTTGAGTCAGTTTACCTATTCCTCTCCACCTTAAGAAGCAAACACTTGTGTGAACTGTGCATTGATTCCTACATACTTGCATATTGCACTTGTTATATTACTTTATGTTGACAATATCCATGAGATATACATGTTATAAGTTGAAAGCAACCGCTGAAACTTATTCTTCCTTTGTGTTGCTTCAACACCTTTACTTTGATTTATTGCTTTATGAGTTAACTCTTATGCAAGACTTATTGATGCTTGTCTTGAAGTACTATTCATGAAAAGTCTTTGCTATATGATTCACTTGTTTACTCATGTCATTACCTTTGTTTTGATCGCTGCATTCATTACATATGTTTACAAATAGTATGATCAAGATTATGATGGCATGTCACTTCAGAAATTATCTTTGTTATCGTTTTACTCGCTCGGGACGAGCGGAACTAAGCTTGGGGATGCCGATACGTCTCCAACGTATCGATAATTTCTTATGTTCCATGCTACTTTATTGATGATACCTACATGTTTTATGCACATTATATGTCATATTTATGCATTTTCTCGGAACTAACCTATTAACAAGATGCCGAAGAGCCGATTCTTGTTTTCTGCTGTTTTTGGTTTCGAAATCCTAGTAAGGAAATATTCTCGGAATTGGACGAAACTTTCGCCCGGGGTCCTATTTTTGCACGAAGCTTCCGGAAGACCGAAGAGTCAACGAAGTGGGGCCACGAGGCAGCCAGGAGCTAGGGCGGCGCGGCCCGAGCCTTGGCCGCGCCGGCCTACCCCCGGGCCCCTCGTGTGGCCCCCGACCTACCCTTCCGCCTACTTAAAGCTTCCGTCGCGAAACCCCCGATACCGAGAGCCACGATACGGAAAACCTTCCGGAGACGCCGCCGCCGCGAATCCCATCTCGGGGGATTCGAGGAGATCGCCTCCGGCACCTCGCCGGAGAGGGGATTCATCTCCCGGAGGGCTCTTCATCGCCATGATCGCCTCCGGAGTGATGAGTGAGTAGTTCACCCCCGGACCATGGGTCCATAGCAGTAGCTAGATGGTCG